>NC_054708.1:32985008-33150008 GCF_016097555.1 Gigantopelta aegis
ACTGCATTTTTGTTAGCTGTTTGGGTATTAAGAGTGTCAACAAGGATTCCGGGTGGTTTTACCCTGAAATGTTTCAAACCCTGTTTTTCGCAAAGAGAGACAACTCTTAGCGCCTTACTATCTTGCGTGCTGTAAACGTTTGATTATATTGTATACTAATCGTATCGGGAAAACAAAATTGAACACCAGCAGCCGAACAAAAATATCTGTCGTGTTGTACTAACTTGTAGAACGTGTAGAAAAGCATGTCGTTATTATTTAAAATATGTTCGTGATAATTAGCCACAGCTGTAACACGGTAACTGATAAAGCAATGTTATATTCTAGCATTAGCTTTTAATACGCCAAAAACTACAATCATGCACATTTTTTGGCAAAACGTGCTCATGAAATTTTCCAATAAACAGTAAAAGTAAAATTTACCCAATTGTGGTATTCCATAATGAATTCAAGACTTAACAAATTTAATTAGTGAGGAGTGTTGAAGAAAATTTCGTCAAGTCTCATCCGCAGTTTGTATTTTCGTACAACCAGTCGAGCAAGTCACGTGACATTTCGTACATCCCGGCAAATTATGTATTTTTCCCCGCAAATGACACGGTGTACTTGGTATGTATTGGCTATTGACCAATCAAAACGCATGGAATTGATCTAAAAGGTAATAAATAGCGGATATTTCATGTTTTTATCAAATATGATTTATATCTCATTGAGTGAAGTTTGCAATCATATCTCACGAGTCGCGTTTGCGCGACGAGTGTGATATGATTGCAAACTTCATGAGATGAGATATAAATCATATTTGATAAAAAAACATGAAATTTTCTATTATTATATAACTTTTGTCAATTTACCTATATTTTTAAAATGCCAGCAGCAAAATAGTTCTGGCTTTCTTACAGTGAAGACAACACTTTCTACATTGACGATAACACATTTTGGAGTGAAATAGTGAAATTTTAACACTAAAAGGTGTTATCGTCACTGTGACTGATAACACTTTTATTTCACTGATATTTTAAGATATTTCACTAAATGTTATATAATAAATGCTATTCTTGACACATACTCGAAATGTTCTATATACAAATATCTTGTTGATAATTTATGTTTGCAGTAGTATTTACAAAAATCTATAGCTTCGAAGTATAAAGACATCTTATGCACACAACCTTGCTATAGAAACGGGCAGATTTAATAATACTGAAAGATCAGAAAGACTGTAATGTGTGTTGGGCGGGATTTAGCTGTCGGTCGAGTGCTCGCTTGAGGTACTTGCATCACAGGATGGAATCACCTCGGTGGATCCATTCAACTGACTGGATTTTTTTGTCGTTCCATCCAGTGGATCACAACTGGTCAAAGGCCGTGGTATGTGCTTTCCTGTTTGTGGGAAAGTGCATATAAAAGATCCCTTGCTGCATTATGACAATGTAGCGGGTTTCCTCTTTTGACTACGAATCAGAATTACCAAATGTTTGGCATCTAATAGCCGATGATTAATTAATCAATGTGTTCTAGTGGTGTCGTTAAACAAAACAAACTTTTTCTGTAATTTATGCAACATGCATGCAGTTGAAGATGAGTTCCACGTCATATTAGTTCATCCATTGTGTTGTGGTCGGTGAGAAAGATATATTAAACTATATGAATTATTACACCAGACTATTCTTCAACTAATGCAATTACTGTCCATTAATACATAACGTATAGCAGTTAACAACTTTGTGTAAATATTTATTAGCAACAACAACTCGGAGAATTTATATTTATAATAGATCTACGTATCATTCTCCACAATGTACTGCAATGTATCACTATGTGATAAATATATAACTACATTGTGGATTATGGTTAATGTATTATGCGTTTGTATAATTATGTCATAAACTATGGGTAATGTATTATGTGTATGTATAATTATGTGATATCTAACACCCACACCTTGTTTCCCAATATGTACACTGATTATTATTATATTAACCAGATAACAGAAATTATTACACAAGCGCGTGTGTGTCATACTGATTTTAAGAAACGAGTGTCAGGATTTTTGTATTGCCCGAGCGAAAGCGAGTTTATCATACCGTTCATAATACCTCGTTCATTCGGTGCTATGCATGCTATCATTTCAAGTATTGTAAATCTCAAAAAAAATAATATCGGAAACAAAATTGTTTTCAGTTATATATTACACTGTTAACTTAGACGTAGTCCAATTGTAAAGCGTTCGCCCGATGTGTGGTCAGTGTCGGATCGATCCCCGTCGGTGGATCCATTGGGCTATTTCTCGTACCACGACTGGTATATCAAAGACCGTGGTATCTGCTATCCTGGTATGGATCAAAATTTAATGCTATTCTGGGGCCAATTTCACAAAACATCGTAAGTTTACGTCTGCTACTAGCAGTTATACCGGCGCCGTGCTTTTGCACGTGTTTGGCATCAATTTCATGCAGAAAATTACATCATTACGGAAGTATTTTAAAGACAAAAGAAAATGAAATATGTGTTCTTCTAACTATAGTTGTTGAACTATAATAGTAATTAAATAAGAATTGTGGTTTAGTCGTAGATTTACGTTTACGTGCAAAACTAGGCTTACGATGTTTTGTGAAATTAGGGCCCAGATGTTTTCCACCGTTCTGGACAGCTATCTTTATTTTAGATTTGTTATCTTTCTTAGCCTGAGGGACACTGGGGTCAGGCACCCCAGAACTCTACCTATTTGACCTATTTGACATGCTATTTAATAAAACCTGATTGACCAATTGCGAGATGTCTTTTTGTTTATGTATACCTTTTTGTAATGTTTTAGCTTTTACAGCCTGCTTTTATGCTTTTTTAATATGAGAACGTTTTTTATATTTTAGCTCATCATACTGCCATGTCAAATCAGTGTTAGTGGCCACACTCTTGTTGAAAACTTTAATAGCAGCAGACGACTTATCCTTCAGAGCTGGCATTACAATATCCACGAATTTCCTTCCTTCAGTAAAAGAGACCTGTTTCTCAACTTTCACCTATTGAACACTTTTTTTCCATTTTCGACACTCACTCGAGTATGCAAAGTGATTATCATTGGAGTTAACACATGTGACATCAAGTATACACGCGTTACTGTCGTGGTCAAACTGACCACAACGAGCACGACCACGACATGAATTCTGACCATGGCCAAACTTCTGGTACTTCTCGAGGGGTTAGGAATTTAAGACTCAACAGGTATGTTGAGATATCCGTCTTAATCGATGCTGGTAGGGTTGGTTTGTTAAAAGTCAAAATGAAAATATTCTTCAGATTCGACGAATCATCCTTTCAACTGATTTAACATCTTGTGATGACAAACTGTAACAGATTTCTTCATCACCAATACACTCTAGATCTCTGGACCGAATAACGTCCTTAGCAGAATTTATGAAAGAATGGATTCCTCATCAGATATTGAGATGATGATTTGTTTTTACTCATCACTAGGTCTATTGTGATTCATCAACCATAGCCCCACCCACCACCGAGTCCAATAAGGGGACCAGCAGACAGCCATGCCAGGGATACATAATTAATATAGACAGACAATAACACACACACACACACACACACACACACACACACACACACACACACACACAATAAATCACCTGATTGGCTCTAGTCACTGCCACAAGAACAACAAATACAAACAGCCTCCCTGATCCCCGTCTGACTGAAATATTTCTGTGCCAAAGTAATGTATTGCCAGAAAACATACCTGTAGATATGTCCCAAGTCAACCACCAGTATCACATCATCCAATATTACGGAATGTACCTCACGGCAAACAAGGTACCCCAAAAAGGGAGTTGTGCTGTATTGGCCATTCTCAAAGAGAATGTTACACCACTTTACCACAATGAGTTTACAGCACGAGCAGGGGTTTACTGGAGTAGAACTAAGGCGAAGTCTGAGTCAATTCCAGATGTTTTTCCTTTTTCAGAGTTCACTCTATAAACCAATTGCTCTGTGTGTATCTGGGACCGGAGGTAACACGATTAAAACCCTATTTTGCAGAGTTAAAATGTGGGCCATTGTCATTGAGTTTGGATTAGTAATCAGATATTATCAAGTATTCGTAACCATCAAATTTGAACAGGTCTGTACCTACTGTTTGCCACTGTCTCTGTGGTATGTCGTGAGGAATGACTGTTTCGTGTGCTTAACTTTTCTGGTTCTCTTGGTAAATACTGCATTGCGCAGTGATGCATACAAGAATGGTCAGTCGTGTCGTATTGCTTTTGGTACCTGTTTGACACTTTCCAGACAGCACTTTGTGACTATGACCTTCGTTTTGAGCAATTCTTCGTCTTGCTCTGAACTAATCTGCATCTGCGACAATCTCTCAGTTCAAAAATGAAAAGTGTGGAGAGATGTATCCATATCAATCTGTGGTCATGGTCGAGGCTTCATCCTCGACATTGTATCAGCCAATACCATTTATCAACCTGGCTGCTATTTGATCTCAAAATCATACGGCTGAATGTGAGAGTCTCATACAAATCATACGTTGTTGCCTGGGTGGAACGTTGAACAAATTCTTATGTTGTATGTTGCTTTAGATCAGACTCCAAACGTGTGATCCATATATGTTAGTATAGAAACGAGTGCATCCGAGCTCAACTGCTAATAGCCCCCACTCTATGTTAGCGTATCGTTTCCCAAAATCTGTTAATGCTTTACTTGTCCATTTCATGGAAGCGTCTTCTTGGATAGTTGATGGTTATCGTGGATTGAAAAACGTCAGTTTGCATTCTTCACAGATCAATGACTTTTGGAAAGCATCTTCATGAGATTTCGACCATATCCAGTCAGTCTTTCGTGACGAGATTCCAGAGACTATAAATGTGTTTTGGTAGGTTTTGGATTAATATGAATGTAGCCATGTATCGTAAGATTCCAAGGAACTGTTGTAACTCATTTACACCAGTTTAAAATGGTAACAGTGTTACTTTGATGCAGAAAGTGTTAATGTCATATTTGTCAATATTGAAAATGAACCAGTATTTCTGTAAAACTCATCAGTTTCCACAGATTGTTATCGTGTTTTTCATCCAAGCATTGTTCGAGAATCATATCCATCTTTTCTGGGAATATGTCTTATGAAACCTTCAGTCCAAATGGTAGTCTGAGATATTTATACCTTCCAAACGAAGTTTTGAAAGTTGCAAGATAGATGGATTCACTATCTAAGACGATACTATAGTAATAATCCCTGGCATTAAGTTTGCTGAAAACATGAGCTCCAAAGAATTTGTGTGCGATTTCCTCAAAAGTAGATGTTTTGTGAACTGTTTTCTAAATAGTTTTCTTCAAGATTTCTTTCTACTAGATTCTAATGATGATACCCAGTCAGTTGGTTCTTCTACTTTCGTACTTAACGAAAGTTTCTCCTTATTGTCATGCTCAGTTTTGAGTTTGTTTGTCAAGTGCATTGGGTATCTTCTGGATGGCTGTACCACTGGTTCTGGATCTGACTTCAGAGTAATATGAAACTCCAGGTAATGTTCCAATTCCCTTATATCTGTTGGGGTAGATCTACTGTGCAAGCAGGTCTTCTTTGGTGTCGATGCGAGGTGTCGTGGATTTTAATGACTTGGGGATATTATTGGATTCTTTAATGTAACAGTCATCCCTCTTGTATATGGTAATCCCAATATGACTAGTCCTTCACTCAGCTATGGATAATTCTTCATCGTGCCATTTGCTGTCTGCAAATTTACATGATAATGTGATGCTACCATATTGTTGTATAATTGTGTCACTGTTGGCAACAAAGGTTGTGTGACTTGGTTTGGTGGATTTTGGTTTCGGAAATCCTTCATCATTCTGAAGAACATGCATATGAAAACAAGCAAGTTACCTTGAGCTACTGGGTCAACTTTAGTCTTCAGACAATGAGGTCCACGCCTGTTTTTCAGCTTAATGTCGATTGTAGGAAATATTTCATTTTGTGTGTCATTGCTTTCAACACCTTCTACCATTTTTAATATTTCAAATTTATTCATTTTGATGGTACAACACTCGTTTGATGAGTGGTCGGTTTGGGATCAATCCCCGTGAGTAGGCCCATTGATCTGTTTCTCGCTCCAGCCAGTGCATCAAAGGCCGTGGTATGTACTATCCTGTTTATAGGATGGTGCATATAAATGATCCCTTGCTGCTAATCGAAAAGAGTAGGCCATGAAGTGGCGACAGCAGGTTTCCTCACTCAATATCTGTGTGGTCCTTAACCATATGTCTGATGCCATATAACCGTAAATAATATGTGTTGAGTGCGTCGTTAAATAAACCATTTCCTTCCTTTTGAAAGTATTAGCCATATCATCCTGACTTACTTCATGATTCTTATTCTTCATGGACTCATTCCACTTATGTATCCATTAGCTCTGGGTCGCTGGTTTAATCCTGATCTAAAATTATCTCGGGCTTTGGTTTCCTGTCTTTTCCTTGCCCCAATCTGCTGTGTCATACTGATTTCCAATGACCTATTTTGCCACACGTAGAACACTTTGTTCCTGAAGCAGGACACTTATCACGTGCCGTTTGTGGATGATTAAGACGAGAATACGTGACAATACTTGCAATTGTGAGTTTTATCATTTCCAGTGTCAGCCTGTCTATGGATGCTGGAATGTATTAGTATGTACTGTGTGATTCCAAATTCTGTTGAATTGTGCCATGTGGACAACATTAGCTTCATATGTCCTAGATATAAGTGCGGTTTTCAACTGCAGTTTTTCATCTTATGGCTTCTATTATTCGTTCATCTGACATTGTCTCATCCCGGAATCTGCACCAAATGAAAAATTCATCAACTGTTTCGTCTTCACGCTGTTTATATGTCTGGTAATCGAATCTGTGGACCCAGAAGTTCTCTGGCAGTTCGATTTGCTGTGGGAATTTATCCCAAATGTTTGCAGGATGTTTTAGTTCCTCTTCAGTAAGCCCCCATGTATTAAACATGCAAAGACCTTCCCTTTCAGACCAAAGAATTATATAGTTATCATGATCGTTAAGCTTAACCTTCTTCACTTTGAACCATATTGAAGCAAGTTGTTTGAACACTCTTAGTTTAACATCCTGTGATTGATCCTGACTTATCCAGTCCATAGTAGGATTCATTAGAGAATCTGTCAATTTGTAGCTGGATACCTACAATTATTAGTTTTGCACTACACAAATATTTGTTTTAACAGGATAAGGAATGTGTTCGCACATACTTGTAAACATGTAAACACTGACACTGTCGTTTATATAATGTGCACACATATAACTTTTTCAAGTCCAGTGAATTGTTTGTAAGAACGTTTTCGCACCAATCCTCATTTCATGTAGTGTTCTTTTATTTATAAAATTGTTATACCTCCAAAAAACGTATGCTATTTGTATAGGCAACATTCATTGACTTGAAGACAAGGTTTTATTGAGTACTGGTTACATAACAGACAACCAGCATCCATAACGCGACCTTCACACACCCTCACTGTAGCCTATACATCCGATACTGTTTGTTGTGTTTCTTGACTAGTCACTGTTATCCTGATTTTCGTTTAATTCAGGCACAATTCAGCCTTCCACACCAATCTCCACCCCACCCTACAAAATAGAAGCCCGTAGGCCTACGCCGTAATGCTGTTAGCTTAAATCCATTTCAACATTCCATATCTTGTATGTAATACAAAATCGTATTCTGGATACAAGTCCAGTTTATAATATCTATGAATAAAGTTAGGTAATGGCGAGGTTTGAGTTTAATTTATGAATCTTTATCGACCACCATTGGTCATAGATATAATATTGGCGACGAGGATAAACAAGGATAAATAGTCTGTCGAAAAAAATGTCATTTAATAATCGGCCAATGTTACAAACATTTGATGCATTTCTAGATGGCAGTACTGGTGTAAGGTGGAAGCGATGGCTGGACAGATTTAAAAACGAGGATAAACAGTCTGTCAAGAAAACTGTCATTTAATAATCGGCCAACGTTACAAATGTTTGATACATTTCTAGATGGCAGTACTGGTGTAAGGTGGAAGCGATGGCTGGACAGATTTAAAAGCATAGCCATTGCGATGAACACAACGGGTAATGCTCAGATGCATGCAATGTTGCTCCACTACGAAGGTCAGGCATTGTGTATTTTTACAATGTTACAAGATACTGGCCAACCTGATGATTATACAGCTGCAAAAAAAATGCCATAATGATTTATTTTAGTCACCAGAAACACGTTAATTACGAATGTATGAATTTCGGCATTTAAAACAGCTGGAAGGGGAACCAATAAAAGCATTCATGATGATTCGTCATGTGAATTCACTGACATTTATAGGAAAATTAAAACACAGATTGTTGAACAGTGTTTATCAACAAGGCTACGTGAAAAACTACTTCGCTAAGTCATGACACTTGATCCATAAGAGCACTCGTAATATCGGAAAAGTCTTCAGTACTAAGCTATGTGATATTTCTAAACGTAAAAGTGGGAAATCAAATCGTTTCAAATTCAAACATGCAAATAAAAAGTCTGTGCCCTATTTCTGTGAAGGAAATTATCTGCATATGTGGTATATCCTGCCAAGAGTGCCAAATGCAGCAACTGTGGTATACTCAATAATTTTGCAAAAATATGTCAAAAGGTGAAACCATCATTAGAAAAACCACAGTCATGGTAAAGAATCGTATAGGCCTGATCGATTTGTCAAACATGATGAAGATACTGATAGCAAACATCCACGGTGTCCTCGTGCAACAATTCACATTGGCAGCAAACATGCTGTGACAATAATCAACTCGGGTGCTAACATCAACACACTAGACTCACAGGCTTATTTGTCCTTGCGACCAATTCCACATCTGTTGTTTGTACAGGAGCAAGTGTACCAATATGCCTTGGCAAATTCAAAGACACGAATCACTTCAAAATACAAAACTCATCGAATTTGAAACAGCAGGCAGGCTACAGCTACTTACTGTCAACGGTAATTCAAAGCCTTCTTATGGTCATGGAATTCTAATTGATTGTGTAATCTAAAGTTGATCGGTTGCTGCCAACCAATTATAACCGATGATCAATGATGAAATCCCAACCGATTCCCATCACTATAATGTCAATGGTACATTGGCGAATATGGTTCAGTTCAGTTTGGGTCGAGTTAGGTCACATAGTTTTCACAAAAAGTGTTTATTTTAACAACACCACTAGAGTACATTGATTTATTAATAATTGACTATTGGATGTGAAACATCTAGTAATTTTGACATAATATATCGTCTTAGAGATGAAACCACGTTTTCCTTTTAGCAAGGAATATTTTGTATGCACCATCCCATAGACAGGATAGCACATACCACAGTCTCTGATATGCCTGTCGTAGTGCACTGGTCAGCTGATGTGTGTCCAGGACAGCGTTCTTCGCCATTAACTGAATAAAAGCTCAAACATAACTTGAATTAATGAATTTGTAAGTACATTTGGTGTGTCGATCGAAACGGATTGATTCGATTTCATCAGCATTGAGCGTTGGTGTGTCAACAGCAAAACGCAATTTGGATCGGTATGGATGGATCCGCATTGATACACATTGGACAGAACCATATTTGGTGTCTCAACGGTATTAGAAGATCTTGATATAATTGAGAAAGTCAACAGTCCTACTATATGAGTATCTTCAATAGATGTTACTCCCAAGTCAAGAGATCTGGACAACATCTGAATCTGCATCTTAAGCAAACAAGGCCATTCAGATTGAATGCCATATCATACCTACCATTGATGATATTGTCACACAGCTAAACAAAGCAATAAAGGGTATCATCAACTTGAACTTACTCCTACATTGTGATATATCACCACATTCATGACTCATTCTGGACTCTGGCATTAAACAATTGAATTTTAGGATCTCAGCAGCAGCAGGTGTGTTTCAGAACACTATCCGTCAAGTGATTTTAGACACTGATGGTATTCTTAACATCAGTGATCCTGGTGTATGGAGAAACACAAGATTAGCATGATAAAGTCCCCGAGGTTGTGTTTCAACACCTAAAAGACAATTACCTTATAGAAAGAAGTGCAAGTATAACAAAACATCTATTCACTTCTTTGGTTTTGTATTCTCAAAGGACGACATCTCATCTTCTCCACACAAATGTTGAATGTATTAAAAGAGCATCTGATCCGACTAATCAAGCAGGCGTTTGTAGCATACTTTTTTTTTTTTTTTTTTTTTTTTCCAGGCACTTCCCGAACATGCCGGGTGCCCCATTTATTTAAAAAAACCTCCCTATTTACAATAAACCAGGTTCTCCTTGAATGTGGCCAATAAAGATCTACATATGAGTGTCAGTGCTTGTTTCAAAATAATATACATTTTAATTAGTGCATGTTTGTATTTTTGTTTTCTTTATATTATTAGTGTGTATGACTTAAGTGGTGTGTGTTTACAATATCTTAACCTGGTTGACGGACCTGGCCTCCAAAGCATACTGGGAGTGGCAAACGTTAGTGCTCAATTCATTCCAAACTATTCTACAATCACCAGATATCTATATGATTTGACCAAGCAATATAAATAAATAGTGGACAGTGGGGTACAGAATTGATAGATATATTGACTAAGCTGAAGTCAAGTCTGACAAGTGATCAAGTAATGGCGTATTTTTACACAAATGTGGATACAGAACTTGTAGTTGATGCAAGCCCAGTTGGTCTCGGAGCTATTCCTAACCAAATCACAGGAGACAAACGCAAAATAATCTCCTATGCCAGTTGATTTTTCATTCCTGTGGAACGTCGATACTCTCAGACAGAAAAGGAGGTCCTTTATCTCTTTAGCAACAAATTCACACATCACATATTATAAACCTGTGGAGCATATTTTCAATAATCCAAAATCAAAACCTTCAGCTAGAATCGAATGATGGCAGTTGATATTACAAACCTACGATTTCAATGTAAAACATCAACCAGGAAATGACAATAACTGACTACATGTCACTACATCCAGCAAACATGTTGACACTAGTAACAGAATAAACATCTGCTGCGGAAAGCTATGTTAGTTTTATAACATGTCAAGCAGTTTTGAAAGTCGTGACTGACTGAAATCAACAACAAACCGTGTTTGATGATGATTTAAAGAAAGCCATTAGAGCAATTATGAATAATAACTGGTATATCATTATTTGTACAACAGCCTACAAATCTTATTGACACATCAGAGAAGAACTGACAGCCAATTCAGACGGTGACATTCTCCTTAGAGGAAATATACTGATCATACCTAAAAATATTTCAACAACGTGCCATGGACATTGCTCATCAATGACACCAAGGCATAATGAAAACAAAACAACTACTTAGAGAAAAAGTCTGGTTCCTAGACATTCACAATATTGTAGTGGAAAAACTTTCCAAATGCCGACATTGCCAAGCTGCAATAGCGTCTGACAATCGAGAACCATACCAAATGTCAGAACTACCCGAACGTCTGTGGCAAAACATCAGTTTACACTTTTGTGGACCTTTTCCATCCAGAGAATATTTGCTCATTCTCACTGAAAAATATTCCCGATATCCAGTGGTTTACGTTGTGACGTCCACAAGTGTCAAATCCACAATGCCCAAGTGAGAACATGTCATGTCAGTTATCAAGGCTGACAACGGTCCACCGTTCAGTATTCAGGATTTCACATTTACTGAACAACTTGGATATACTCACAGAAAGATAACACCAGCATGGCCACGAACAATTCATGAAGACCCTTGAAAAAGTTGTAAAACTGCTCATGCTGAAGGGAAACCTTGGAAATCTTAACTAAACACCTTTCTTCAAAGTTACAGAGTGTTGCTACACAGTACTACAAAAATACCACCTGTTACTTCATAATTTGGCCGCTCCATGTGAACACTACTACCTGGACGATCTGCTCTTTCACAACCATGTAGAGATGCTGTAATGAAACGAAATGACAAACTGGCCAAAGAAAAGATGAAGAGGTATATAGAGGTAAATGTGAAACCATCCAATCTCAGTGTTGGTGACACTGTACTGGTACGACAGCAACAGATGGGAAAGTTCTCCACACTATTTAACCCAACACCTTTGACTGTATCTACGAAATAGGAATCCATGATCACTGCTAAAACCGAAGAAAGATTTATGTGATACCAGAGATGCTGATGATCCACCCTCTAAGAAATACTCAACTCGTGACAGACTTCCACCTCCACAAATGAAGGGCTATCTACGTAGTTAGAACATACAGGTAGTGCAGAAAAGGGCATAATAATCCCCAGCGTGTTTTGAAGACTAAACAGTCTTCCATATTTATTTTTTAATTCTAACATTTTTATTTTTTATTGTTTTATTATTATTATTATTATTATTATTATTATCTCACCACAAAAATATACAATTATACAATATAGAATTGTGACACACAAAAGACAAAGATAATTGATGATAAGTTTTTACTGCCATGTATGAAACGTTAAAACATGGAAAAAGAAATGTCCAAAGGTATGGAAACGAGCAAAAGTCCATGCAAAGGGCGCACCTGCCATATGCAAATGAGCCACATCACTAGAGGGGGTCCAGAGCGAAGTTCACACAGTCAGTAGCGAGTGTGTCCACCTTAAGCATTGATACAGGTCTGGCACCGTCATCTCATTGAGGCCACTAAACGCTGGAGAAAGTTCCTGAGAATGCCATTCCAGATCTGAGGAAGGATCAGCCGGAGTTCCTGCAGTGTTGTTGGAGGATTTGGAAGACTTGCAAGCGTCGCTCCATTTCATCCCAGACATGTTCGATTGGTGACAAATCCGTGGACCTGGCAGGCCAGGGTAGCACATCAACATTGTTCTGATTCAGATACTGCTGCACATCTCTAGCAATGTGTGGTCTTGCGTTATCGTGTTGTAATGTCATCCCGGGGCCGTTCTGTTGCAAAAACGGTAACACAGTTGTTTGCAAAATTTCATCTCGGTACCTCACAGCATTCAAATTGCCTTCAATCACAACCATCTGGGTCCAGCATGTGGCTGTAATTCCACCCCATATCATGACGCCGCCACCTCCAAAACGATCCCCTTAAAGATGCCGTAGATGCATAGACGTCGTCGGACTGTCCTCGCTGATACACCTCTGTTGCCAGGGATGGTACGTGCTGTGAGGGTTGCTGTCTGGAACCTATTTCGCAGATGCGTGGTTCGGATCCATGTGTCTTGGCAAGGGGTTGTCACGGGTGGTCGGCCGCTACGGGGACGGTCCCTGACCTGGTTGTTTTGTTGATATCGTTGCCATAAGTGCCATATCGTGTTTCTGTGGACGTTGAATTAACGTGCGACGTCACGCTGCGAGGTCCCAGATTCAAGCATCCATATGACTCGCCATCTGTCATTTTCACTGAGGCGTGGCATGACGAAATTGCATCAAAAAGTTCACTAATGGTGTTTTTCTGACTTCTGGACTTCTGAAGGCTGCACAGACGATTTGCGACTGAATGTCTCGCCTTTTATGGTGAACACTGGACAGGATTTCTCCCGAATATGCCATATTTCTTGCACAAAACATGGTTGCATTTCTTCCAGCTGTTTCATGCACATTTTCTCTGGTTTACATCCATAAATCCATTCACAAATTTATTACTCCAAACAATCTCTGTCACAATAATTTTTGCCTTTTAGTATATAAGAATAAAATATATGATGCATTATAAAAGGGTCTCATACGTATTAATATTATAAATATTAACATGATAATTCTGTAAATCAATTCTATATATTCTGTAAATATATTGTACCGATAAATAATTCTGAAACATAAATATACATTATACTCTATAGAATTAGTTTTGTTCAACAATTCCACTTTTCTACAAGTTGGATTGTTCTGTTATTTATTATGGAAATATACTTATCTATATGGTAATACATGTTCAGACTGTTCTGGAAGCCAGTTAACGTTAGTTGTTGACTTTTGCATTTTGATTTGTATATGTATTTTTTGACAATTAGCAGTATCAAATTTATGTTATCTTTTTTAGAATAGTTAGGGTTGCCTAAAGCAATTGTTTGTGCATTCACGTGAATTCTAGTTTACAACAATATTCCAGAATGTCTGAACATGTTTACATAACCAAAAATGGTGCACTAAATCTTCACTAAACATATGACAAAATTCACGTTTATCTGAATGTTTTATACCAAATATTATCAAGTACTTATTTGTTTACAAAAAAAAAAAAAAAATTTAATCTTGTTCTAAAACTAACGCAGCCCTGTGTCCGTAGTTAGCTTGAAAGGGAGAAGATATTTATACATTTTCCCACCATTTGTCAGAGAACAATATGATGCCTTTTTACTTGCGCGTTTATTTTATGTTTAGATGTATATTCGTTTATACAATCATTGTAAAACGTTTTACAAGCATTTGTTTTAAGAAGTGCTTCTAACCCATTCGGTATTATCAGCATTTGTAATCATACTGTTACTAATTATGTATACACCTTCAATTTATAATAGAGTTAATTTCTAAACTCAACCCAGTATAAGCTGTAAATGGTGGTTTAGTCATATTTCATACAGAATTCATTATATGTAAGCCAACTGGTATTATTAAAAATATATTTTAAGAACATAGTTCCTTTATTTCAAATAACATTTGCCATATCTAGTAATACACTTCCTTCTTATTGATTTTAATATACGAGTTATACCAAATTGGTAGGTTAAGTACTTTTATTTTGTCACTTTTAGCTTCACGTTTTTCTAAAACGTTTGACCATATATTTAACACACGTTTTACAAAAAAGGATTTGTGCATATCAATGATTTTGTTTTGCTGTAAGCTAACCCAAAAAGTAAATACTAACGAAGCTTTAGACTGTAAGCACAGACACTTTTCATCCACGATATTTCTGTACATTGCAAAATAGTTTAGCATCTACTCTTCTTAAACCACCATTTTGATCATCCATAATTAATGTTTTTCTACCTATTTTATCAGGCTTTTTATTCCAAATAAACTGAAAGAAATATGATTCTAATTTTCTTTAAAAATGCATCTATTGGATTTGGACGTGAAGAAAAATGATAAACAAGTTTTTATAAAGCCAGACTTTTAATTAAACCAATTTTTCCTACTGTTGATAAAAACGTTTTGACAACTGTTAAATAACTTTTTACCTTAGTTTAGCTTAACCTTGTAGTTTATTTCTTTTATTTGATAGAGATTAGTAGAGAATCGCACACCAAGGACTGAAAATTCAATAGTTCGTTTTAATTTGTTTTGGGCACATTTTTCTATGATCAGTTCTATCATTGCCTAACCTTATTATATTTGTTTTATCTATATTAACTTTTAGACATGATATATTTGTAAAATAATGTAATGTTTCCATGGATGCTGTAAAGGTTTTTTTCCCCACCAATCTAACAGTAATGTTGTATCATCGGCAAATTGCGATATTTTAAATTCATTACCGTTTATCTCATTCCCTTTTTATGTCGTTATTGCTTACCATGATCCCCAGAATTTCAACACACAAAATAAAAAATATACAGTGATAAAGGATCACCGTGTCTACATCCTCTGCCAAATTTAAAGTGTTCAGTAATATTAACATTTATGGATAAACACGATTCACATTCATTAAAGTTTTTAACCATTTCTTTAATGACGGACCAAATTCAAAATAAGCTAAAACGTTTACATGTATATAAGACCATTCCTGGCTTATTTTCTGTAGTTGTGTAATGTAGTACTAGTATATCGTAGATTAGTCTAGTATTATTACCTATTGATCGACCATGTAGGCTACAAATCGCTTGTAAAAACAAAGTTGTTCTATCACAAAATACGCTTCAAATGATAACAAAATACTTTTGAATCTATTCCATTTACCATTAATCCCCCCGACACAAACCCTTCAACGACCAGACTACTAGTAGTGTCTGGACATCGCATCTATAGGCGAGCGCGTTTTTTTTTTGGGGGGGGGAGGGGGGGCTGGATGCAAGGAGGTGGGGTGCTCGAATTAAACGAAAATGCCCGAATCTGCATAATAATTTTATTGCTATTAGCATCGCTGCCAAACAGCTATGTAGGGTTTCAAACGAATCACTACGCATGTTTACACGAATTAGCCTACAACTATTATTGTGGGTACAATGATGGAAATACATGGTGAAATGGTTTCACACAAGCTCATTTTGCCCGAATATCTCCAGTGGCGGTTCCAGAAAATCCTCTTTTTTTCTCTCTTTTTTTTTTTGGGGGGGGGGGGGGGGGGGGGCAGTGACATGAGGCGGAATGTCAAGGGAACTTTTGGGGGAGGTATGGAAGGTGATCGTAAACAATTAAAATTAATATGCAATAAAATAATTGCAAGATCCGCCTCTGATCTTTCTTTTTTTGTACGAATATATTATTGAAGGATTTTCTCGTACGCGTATGTGGCATCGTGGTACAATTTCTGGTCAGTTACTTTTAACAAATAAAATGACTTATTTGCACACAAATCACTATTAGACTATAAATAAATAAATAAATAAAATAAAAATGTCCATAATTTGGTGCGTGCACACCCGACGTACCCTCCCTGGGTACGGGCCTGTAATCAGGCACGGCGGAAGGAAGTAGACATGGGCGGAGGGGCCGACGAAGTGTTTAAGGGGGGGGGGGGGGGGGGGTACTACCAATTATAAGATTTACTACCAATCATATTTTTTGTTCAGAATTATTGGGGGATAGAGCCCCAAAGCCCCCTACCCTACCCTACCCTATATTAAGAACAGCACCAAAATAAAATACTGGTAACCTCTTAAATAAATCTACCGATGGAGACCCTACCTATAGCCACCTTTGTCAACAAGCATAAAGCAAATAAGCTATTTTCATTTCATTTCAACTTATCTTTGTGCTTATATCCAATTAAGATTCAAGCACGCTGTCCTGGGCACACACTTCAGCTATCTGTCCAGGACAGTGGGTTAGTGGGTTAGTGGTTAGTGAGAGAGAAGAGGGTGTAGTGGCCTTACACGTACCCAATGAGCCCTTCGCTATGGGTGGGAGCCGGTACCGGGCTGCAAACCCCATACCTACCAGGCTGTTAACCAATGCGCCACCGTGACCGTGACCGGTCAAATAGGCTATGTTATGTGTGCATATTGAAGCGGTGGGCTGTCGCACTTCATCTCCCTGAAATTTCAATACCTGAGAACAGTCCATTAAGTCGGTCACCCCTTTATAACATCTGTCCTACTGTTTCAGACAACTGGCGATCTTTCTATTTACAACAATTACTGCGATTACATTCAATCGATAAGTCACCCACTCTTGTGGAACCTCATTTGGCGCTTTGTAGCATGTATACGAGCATGCGCAGAAGTTAGTTAAACGTCTTCCGAGAGAAAGCGATGGCGGGCTGTTGACGATTTGTTTATAATTTCACAGGCGGACAGTGTTAAATTTAGACCAGGATAACGCCGTTTTATTCTTCGGGACACATTTAGGTCAGTATTTTCTCTAAAAGAAACCGAATTTTAGAAAACATCGCAGATCTCCATATTATTTATGTAGACAAAGATGTTCAACTTCATGTCATTGAATCAATGACTAATAGTAATACTGCAGCACGTGAAGGGCTGTCGTAGCGAGACGTATCCCAGTGGTAAAGCGTTCGCTTGATGCGCGGTCCATTTACGATCCATTCCGGTTGGACTTCCCTTTGGCACTGTCACGTATAAAGAACATTATAAATACTTATAATAAACATAGTTAGGGTTAGTGTTAGTGACAGTGCTAAAGGAAAGTCCTTCCTCGATCCCCGTCAGACGCAGGGTTCGAACTTAAGGACGGCACCGACGGCAATTGCTGTCGTTTAGGTATAAATTGCCATAGCCGGCCTAGGTTGTCATGCCACGATCTGAATAGACCAGGCCCTTTTAAAATGACATTCCCGAGTTTGTTACATTATAAGATATTTCCGACTAATAAAATATTTCTACGATTACACTTACATATTAAATATGTTTTCTTGTTTAGAATATCAGTGTCTGTATATTCAGTGTGTTTCTGGTCGTCTTAATATTTGTAAGGAGCCCAAACTGGATTCTGTTTTGAAATAATTTCGTACACGTGTACGAAAAAATAATATTTTAGGAAATAAAATGAAATTTAACCTAGTAAAAGTATTAGAAAGATCAGTAACACGTTTAATATACAGCTGCTAATAATTTATGCAGAAAAATATATTTGATCTGTAATTACAATCGTTAAAAAGGCTATGTTAGTCGATAACACCTTAAACGTTGCAGCAAACTCGGGAATGTCCCTTTAAGGGCCCCTATAGGCAACCTAGGGAGACACATCAACACCAGCTAGATCCAATTAACAAGCAACTCTTGGCTTAGTAATTTCTAAAACTATACATAGCTCCCTATCTTTATCATTTTTCTGACCATTCAAACTTGCGCTTAACTTCCATCATAAAAAATGTGCACCCATTCTCTTTGGTTTAATCTTAAGGGACATTCCAAATTCCATAGCACCATACCACTGTTCGCCTGTTACCAGCTACAGTCGGACTGCTGGTGCTCCCTTGCACCTGCCGGTGCAGGTGGTCCCCCCTCCAACCCACCCCACTCCACCCCTTTCCTGTCTTGAAAAAGTACATGAATTTCACCGTGAAAAATAATTAAATGCAACAAAAGTTATAGTTTTGGAAATTCTGACTTTTTATGACTTATCCTGATTTAAAAACAGAATTACAAAAATATGCAACAATCAGAAACGCTTGATACTGAACTGACAAGTCCCAAATTTACCAAAGATAACTGCTATTATGGTGCTCATCACAATATGTACATACGTGTTGTGTTATTTACAAAAATGAAATTGAATATGTTAACTTACAGTTTGCAAACCAAACCCCCTTGTTGGAGAAATGGACAATGCAGAACTTTACATATGATATACTTAATAATTAAGACTATATGTCAAAATAACCAAATAGTGTTCGAAATAAGCACTTGTCTGCTTGTACTGACAAGTGAAAATCTATTCGACGGAGACACAAAATGTGCCTTGGTGGTTGTCCAGTGGACAAGTAGAAATTTTCAGTGCAATTTTATTTTGAGTAATCAAGAACATCATCCTGGTACATGAATAAAACAAATTATTTATTTGGACAAGTGAAAATATTGGTGGACAAGTAATTTCTAGATGTAGTTGTCCGGTGGACTAGTGAAAAATTATCCTTATTTCTATCACTGCCAAATGTTTGACATGCAATAGTCGATGATTAATAAATCAATGTGCTACAGTGGTGTCGTTAAACAAAAAAACTTAACTTTAAAATTGACAAAACAATATTGACACATTTACGAAATCTTGAAGTGAACTTTGTGACGATGTCGTACCTATGCTTTCATTTTGCTAACTGTGGAACTGGCAAAGTAGTTTTGTTCTGTAATTAAATTGATGTAATATTCCATGAATTTTACAAAACTTTTGCTGACTTATAATAAAACCAAAATCATTGTCAAGTGACATTTTAAAAAAACCCAGAAATGCATGTGCATGGGGCTAAAAACAATGAAAACAAAAAACCAAACCTTGTCATGGTATTTCTGTATCATAATAGTTAGGAAAAGTTAAATAAAACCAATAGTATTAAAGGGACACACCCTAGTTACGGCTAGTTGTTAACTATTACGGCGTTGTTTTTCGCTATTAAACCCATTTTTTCACAAATAAAATTGCACTTTACTTACCGTTTATTATTTAGAATATACATTTCCATTCACCTGAAGTGTTTTTTGGTAATCCTGGTAATCCTGGTGTTTGTAATACCACAAAATACATTTTTCGTATTTCTGAAAAACGGACGCATGTTTGAGAAAAAAATTGTTGAGCAGACAAGGTCTATAATATATTTTTAGACGGAATATTTCCATTTCAATGTCACAGACGTTGGTATACCACGTGACTGTTATCATTTTGGTTCGTTTTGTTTTCTCATGTACGGTTCGCGCAATCAACATCCGATTTGTTGTTGTTCATTTGTGAGATTTTTCTTCACAGTTCGTGAACATTTTCAGTAACAATAAAGTTCAGACACCATGGGGACACCAAAAGATAAATCACAAAAGTTAAGCACTATTTAAATAGAAAAGCAGATCTAAAAATATTACATACACAGACAAGTTTTCTGAGATAGATGAATTGTACATGAAATGAAAAGGAAATTAGGTGTACACAAAACAGACTGTTTAAATTCTTAACATTGGTATTATAGTGATTTCCCTAGAAATTTGGCAAGGCATGGCAGACCAAACACTTTTGGGGCTGTTTCACCATTTTTGGGGCACTTGTATTTCATTAAAAATACACCAAAAATTAATTGAAATAAACATTAATGTAATTTATGTACTTGCTTTATAAAATGAATGGCAAAAGATATAAAGGGCATATTTTATTAATTAATAATACCTTTTTGGGTGTTTTATAAAGGCAATTTTAGAAAAAGGCTTGTTTAATCTTAGGGCAGCATGGTGCTGATTGAGGCTAGATGGTGCTAGACTTTTGAGGCATGGTGCTGTACCATGCTAAAACAAGCTAGGGAATACACTATATTATATAGAAGGACATCTTCATAATATTGATGCACATGTATATAATTAAGGACTAGTAAACTTTGTGATAATTCTTTGTTAGTGTCATATTATTAGTCCCCTACCGGTCCAACCAGATGGGACTATTGGTTTCATCTCCGTCCTTCATGTCTGCCTGTCTGTCTGTCTATCTCTCTGTCTGTTTGTCTGTCCCACAAGTTTTCTGGATGTGTTTTGCAGAAGGCTTTGAGATATTGAGCTGAAATTTTATGTGTGGCTTTATCATGTACTGCTACAGATCGACTTTGACTTTCATGGTGATTTACTTATTTTTGATGGAGTTATGGCCCTTGAACTTAGGAGATATGAAAATTTGTTTTCCACTTTTTTTCCAGAAGGCCTTTAGATATTAACCTGAAATTTTGTATATAGCTTTGTCATGTACTATTACAGATCAAGTTTGACTTTCATGATGATTTATCCATTTTTATATGCCCATCTTTGGGTCGTATTATGGTATGGCGTTGTCCGTCCGTATGTTCGTCTGCAGGCATCGAAATAAGCATTGTGTCTGGTAACCCATTTACAGGTTACCACAAAATATTGACTGGTAACCTATAGGTTTCCACAACTATATGAAAGTTAGAATTGAATTCCTGTTACTACTACGCGGTCGTTCTGAAATTGTAACGGTGCGCGCGAACATCGGTACGAGAAACGAAATCCGGAAGTAAATTTATCTAGTGGGCGCTGCTTAAACGCGGATTGCCAAAATTGCTTTGCAATTGCACAAGTGCGCATGAACATCGGTGCAATTTTGTACGAGAAAACAAAACACGGACATAAATTCATCTAGTGGACGCTGCTTAAACGTGGAGTGACGTGCGTGCGAACATCGATGCAATTCCTGACGAGATAATGAAATGCAGAAGTCCTGAATGCATTGCCTGGTTTACGTTCGGAAACGAAACTAAATTTTTGTCGAGAACGACTTTTCTAACATGTGGTAACCTGAACGACCGTTCTCGACTTATTTCGATGCCTGCGTCTGTTAACTTTTTCTTGTCCGGACCATATCTTGCATACAGGGCCATCAAACCTCATGTGTAGGAACAACTTGGGATGGCTGTGTGTCACATACTATTAGTAGTCCTACTTTTCACGGTCTGCTGCACATATCAGTTTATCCTTGTTCGGACCATATCTTGCATACAGATATATACAGGACCATCAAACCTCACATGTAGGAACAACTTGGGATGGCGGTGTGTTGCATACTATTACTAGGTCACTGTGACCTACTTTTCACGGTCTACTGCACAACAGTTTATCCTTGTTTGGACCATATCTTGCATACAGATACATACAGGACCATCAAACCTCACATGTAGGAACGACTTCGGATGGTGGGATGTCGCATACTATTACTAGGTCACTGTGACCTACTTTTCACAGTCTACTGCACATAACAGTTTATCCTTGTCCAGACCATAAAAAGCTATTTTGTGTTTCATATTTTTGTAAATTCCATTTCATTTCCGTTTCAGAATACAATATGTAGGCCTAATTAACAATTTAAATAACACAATGTGTGACAAATTAACATAACAGGCAGACAACACTGTTTACTTTTTAATTTTTCATAATTCTTGACAAAATATTAATTTTTTAAGTTTTAAAAGATGAAAAAAATAAAAAATACCTTTTGTCAAATATATTATATAAAACAAAATTAACGTTGGATCTGTTTTATTTACTTTGTATGAAACCAAAACAAGGGTCTGAAAATTGACTCGAGTCGACTTGCATCGCTATTTGTTGTTAAATCAAAGTATGCCTTCATATTAGTAGCGAAAAATAGGAGCAAAGGTTACAATAATAACTACATAAAGCATAATTGTCTAACAATTGAGTGCACTGTTTTATTCAATGTGGCTTAGTGTTAACAAAACGTAAACATTTATTTTTACAGAGCTGCCAACCCCTAGCCACAAGTGAGAGTAGCATTCATGACAAGCTGAGTGTAGCAAATGATATTTGAGCGTAGCATGGGCCAAATGTCATCAGCAAAAGAAAACACCAAATAACTACGTCATAATAACTGCAAAAGACTGGGTCATGCTATTTTTAGCATAGATGACGCTTGTCGTCGGTTAAGGGAAATGTAACTAATGCTGTCAAATAAGTCGGGCGATTTGAACAGGATTATGAATGACTAGAATTTTGTTTTTAAAACAGGATCGAAATGCAATAAACCCAAAATTAACTGTTGTGCGATGATGTGATCAATACTAAATTTGAATGCTTATATTCTTATTTCAAGATAAAATTAAAATTACTCTATTCCTAACTGGCATATGTTCACATGCAATTTTCTATATTCACGGCATGCAAGCGTAACACAACTTAAGAACGTTCTTTGAAGGTTTTATAGTACGCGACACTGGGGTCTACCTACAGTAAAACTACATGTCTGTTATTGAATACATCTTACTATAACTGTTTTACAATGGTTCTTAATCCGCAAATTATACTTTTATATGTTGGAATAATACTTTAAAAAAGGCCACAGAAATGACGAATTCAGTTTTTAGTTACTGTATTGCAAGATTACGTCTAATTTTTAGTATAATTGCCAGAAATCGCCTGCTTTGTAACTACTCTGTAGACCTATAATTTGTGATAAAGATGAAACGTATACGCTTGCCAAATAAAACATAATTCGTTAATAGAAACTTGGCCAAATACACTAATCATCCAGTTATATGCAAAAGTTAGTACTGGTTTTCATTAGCATTTCATAATGGATTTTTTTTCAATTGAGTGTAGCAATTTGGGCATGAGCATAGCAAATGTCTACTAAGCGTAGTAGTTGGCAGCTCAGATTTTATCACCGCTTTGACAGTCGAACGTCATCTGCAATGTGAAGTATGTGCATGACACAGCGGAAATAAAGTAACATTGCAACGTTCAGCCAGCCGTTTTTTGCAAAACGTTTGCAAACATATTTTGACTGGTTCCCGAAGTGGTCATTCGGTTCAATGTGTAGCATAAAAATCAGTCTTCCAAGACGAGTGTTAGCGACAAACCGCTGGCTAAAGTTACTCTTGAAATAAAAACCTGTTCCGTCTGTGCAGGCGCAACAGACTAAGCAGTAAACCAGTCCCAAGTTCAGCCAGCAAACGTTTCGCTAACGTTCGCGAAGTATTTGGTTCCCAACATGGCCATTTGGTTTACCGTGAAGTGTATAATCCAGTCTATATAGCGGACGTTTTTCCGCTCGGTTTGCCTGAATGTAGCTCCGGTAAATACGACACTAAGCGTTTGCCAATGGTACTGCACACAGGCTAATCATCTGTTTTACATTGTGTGGCAACAGTAAAATGGTATTAATGTTTTTTAACTTCGCGAAAAATCGTAATTACGTTTCACAATGGGAATTCCATGAACTCCGTCTGTTTTCCGCGATCGCGGAAAATCACTGGGTCTACATATCTTGCATACAGATGCATACAGGACGTACCATCAAACCTCACATGTAGGAACAACTTGGGATGGCAGTGTGTTGCATACTTTTACTAGATCACTGTGACTTACTTTTCACGGTCTGCTGCACATAAGAGTTTATCCTTGTCCGGACCATATCTTACATACAGATACATACAGGAACCTCACATGTAGGAACAACTTGGGATAGCGGTGTGTTGCATACTTTTACTAGATCACTGTGACCTACTTTTCACAGTCTGCTGCACATAACAGTTTATCCTTGTCCGGACCATATCTTGCATACAGATACATACAGGACCATCAAACCTCACATGTAGGAACAACTTGGGATGGCGGTGTGTCGCATACTTTTACTAGATCACTGTGACCTACTTTTCACAGTCTGCTGCACATAACAGTTTATTCTTGTCCGGACCATATCTTGCAAACCTAACATGTAAGAACAACTTGGGATGGTGGTGTGTCACATACTGTTACTAGGTCACTGTGACCTATGTTTCACGGTCTACTGCACATAACAGTAAATCCTTGTCCGGACCATATCTTGCATACAGATGCATACCAGGGCTAAAAATGTGGCTTGTTTCACAAGAGTCTTCTTGATTCTAAACATTTTCAGAGTACTTTATCAACACTGTTAGTATATAGACTTATGTATCATATGCTATTAACTGTATATGGATTAGTGTATATAATACAACCCTTACTATTGACTGGAAAGAATAACCAATTTGTCAGTAACAGTGTATCCAAGTTTAAAACAAAAAACACACACAAACAAAAATGTTTTTTTACTACCAGTTTGTTTAGTTGTTGGTTCCATTTTCTCTTTGCAGTCAAGTTTTTTTAGGTGTCTTACCAGCTCCAAGTTCTGCCACCAAAACATTTGGCTAATGGTCGCGAACTAATTGATTGGTTCCCAACTTGGCCATTTGGTTTACTTTGAAGCGCATAAACCAGTCTAGCGGATGTTTTTCTGTTTGGTCTGGCTGAACGCAGGCCAGGTTACTTTTCAAAGATTGCTTATTCGTAAACAGAGCATGAGATACTTTTGCCAATGTATTTTGCGCATTGGTTCAATGTTTGTATGGATATTATGAAGTACATTTCCACTACCGACAAAAAGATTTATTGATTAAAAAGAGCAGGTAATTCAAGTTTAGGAACATAATATGAGCAAACTAAAATAGAAATGTTTGATGTATTACTAAAAGTGGCACTACTGTCTATTGTTATTATGTCAGAACTGAACAAACATTTAGGTTCTCTTCGTTGGAAATTTGGTTCATAGAAATGAACCAACCACCGCTTGGCTCCAGGCCAGACTATTCTCGAACATGCACGGATTCGAATGTATGCTACACTTTTTAAGCCAGTTTAAACTGAAGCTTGATAACCAGACTATTTTTTATTTTTTTATTTTTAATTCTGTAATGTCTTACTCACTGATTATTCAATTTAATAAATTTGTGGAAATATTTCACACGAATCCAAATAGATTCAGATGTTTTATGATTGTGCGAATCGGATTCGGAGATTCGCACACATTTTTAGCCCTGCATACAGGACCATCAAACCTCACGTGTAGGAACAACTTGGAATGACGGTTCATCGATCCTATTGAAAAAATTTCACATAATTAGAACTGAATCATACCCGTAACATATTCATTGATATAGACATGGTTTTCCATCAAATTCCTAATGGGTGTATTATGTACCTAACCTGTACTCTTGTTGACAGAGTTATGGCCCTTGAACTTAGGCAATGTGAAAATAGGGTTTTCCAGACTTCTTTTTTAGAAGGCCTTGAGATATTGAACTGATATATACATGTAGCTTTATCATGTACTGTTACAGCTGAAGTTTAACTTTCATGACAATTTACACATTTTTAACAGAGTTATGGCCTTTGAACGTAAAAGATAGGAACAAAATTTTTTTTCCAGACTTTTGTTTTTGCAATACCTGAAAATATTGAGGTTAAATTTTGTATATATATATATATATATATATATAACTATATCATGTACTGTTACTGATCAGGCTTAACTTTCATGGTGATTTACCCGCTTTTTACAGATGTTTGGCCCTTGAATTTAGGAGATACCAAAAAAAATTTGGTCAGGTAGGGGACGTGTATTGCTTTAGCAGTACTCTCAAAGTGCTTCTTTTAATAAAGTTTGGATCATATATATGACTTTAAAACATTATTTTAGTCAAAATTTGACCCATGATACTCAGGGTTTCTGCCAGAATGAAATTTTTGGGTATGGCGCCGTGCTACATGGAATTGAATATTTACAAATGTACTGAATGCAACCGTAGTTGAAGGGGTATAGGTTAGGGTTAGGGTTAAGAAGTTTGTTTTGTTTAATGACACCACTAGAGCACATTGATTTATTAATTGTCGGCTACTGGATGTCAAACATATAGTCATTTTTGACACAGTTGTAGAGAGAAAACCCGCTACATTTTTCCATTAGTAGAAAGGGATCTTTTATATGCACCAGTCCACACACAGGACAGAACATACCACAGCCTTTGATATACCAGTCGTGGTGCACTGCCAGGGTTAAGAAAATCATATAGTAATGATAAAAGTCATTAATTTTGTCAAAAGGTTAACTTAACTTGATTAAGGTTAAGAACATGCCACAATGCTGACACTTTACAACAGAAGAAGTTGTATTTTTTCCTATATTTTAAGGAAAATGCTAAAATATCGACTGGCCCTTAATTAATTTTGCTGAGTGTAGTATAGACACACAATATACTGAACCATACTAGAATAATGCTGTCTCCATGTTTTAAGTACAGTGCAACATATAATAATAATAAAAGGTTCAGGTGGTCCTAAGTATGTATGAATATAGAAAATAATGCATTTCGGGCGTTGCTTAACTTTTGCTGATGAGTATATCATTATCCATACCACAGATTGCACTGTTATTTAGTTTGTTAATATTAATATCTTGCTTATGATGAATATACTCCATTTTGGCCGTATACCCGTTAAACATTTATATATGGATATAAACTTTATCCCATTCTTCCATAGTATTTTTGGAACACAAAATATTTTTTTTAATATTAATTCCACCAACATTTTTGCTGCAGACAAGCAGATATTAAATTGATATATAATGGGGTACCTAAAAATACATAACGCTAAAAACCCTGGGTGGTAAGGTGTGTGTGTGTGGGCGGGGGTTGGGGGAGCGATCATTAATAGAACAAGGGTAACTCTGATTTTAACTTGTACACAATCACAACTTGTCAACTTTTCCTGTAACCAGTTAGTTGACAATTGATCATTACACATACTGAAACAAGAAGGTTTATTTTTTTCTATTTCGTCTAAAATTAATATTTTACTGTTATATGTAGTAATGTCAGTATTACTGAGACTTTAATTATTTAATAGTTCACTTGCTCACTGGAAAGTTAGATCTTGCATGCTAGCTGGTTGCTTGACAGTCATATTTCTCTTGTCCCGGGAATAGGGTAAATGTATTTTTTAACCCCAGCTTTTGTTAATGTTTTCCCAGTGTGATATTATTTTAACACATTTTGTAACAGACAGCTTCTCAACATCAATTGTTTCAGTAAAATGTGACCCATAATAAATGCAAAAATCTTGTACATGACAGTTTTTATATATATATATATATATATCATTAAGTTTAAGAACATGCTACAATGTTGACTTACGGCCTCAGTGGTGCAGTGGTTAAGTTATCGGACTACAGGCTGGTAGGTACCGGCTCCAACCCAGAGCGAGTTCTTAAGGCCACTACACCCTCTTCTCTCTCACTGTCCTGGACAGACAGCCCAGATAGCTGAGGTGTGTGCCCAGGACAGCGTGCTTGAACCTTAATTGGATACGGCTCGAAAATAAGTTGAAATGAAATAAAATGTTGACTAGTGTTGGTAATTGCTTGGAATGTCATCGATTATTCATTATATTCAGTTGGGACCTATTAACTTTCGATTGCACAATCTGTTAGGATAATAATTAAGAAGGATTTGAATTAGAATAACTCGGTCGTTTCAGTACTCGTTTGAGGAGCTTGCGTCGCAGGATCGAACCACCTCGGTGGATCCATTCAGCTGATTGGGTTTTTTCTCGTTCCAACCAGTGCACCACAACTGGACTAAGGCTGAGTAAGTGCTTTCCTGTCTATGGGAAAGTGCATATAAAAGATCCCTTAATTGCTGCATTAGAAAAAATGTAGCAGGTTTCCTCTGATCACTATGAGTCAGAATTAATAAATGTTTGACAAGCAAAACAAACTTTAACTATAGTGCCACATTTATTGGAATCTAGACCTACAAATGGCTAATTTTACCTTTAATATCTTTTTAATATAATTTTTTTCTTTAATTATGAACACATGGAAATAACCTAACATATTTACATCAATTCCATTATATAAATTGGAGGAGCATTTACATTTAATCTAAGTTTCCTACAAAATTGCTCATGGATTTTTATAATTGATCATCACATAAGAAGAGCCATACATGTACCAATACATTTTTTAATACATTTTATATATCAAAAGAATGAATTTACAGTGTAGCTCCTGATAACCAATGTTGACTGCATGGTTCCATTTTAAAAAACAACTTTTTAAATATTACATATTGGTTAAACATGAGCCAATTGATTTGATTTCATTACAGTATTACTTCACAACATGACCAACATTTATTGCACTAGTATTCTTTGAATACAGGAGAATTAAAAATTAATTAGTTTTTAAGCAAATCCAACAGTGCTGAAGTATAATGTGGCGTGTGTGATCAGATTGATTGATGTTAAAGCACGCTGTCCTGGGCACAGCTATCTGGGCTGCCTGTCCAGGACAGTGGGTTAGTTGTTAGTTTGTTAGTGGTTAGTGAGAGTGAAGAGGGTGTAGTGGCCATACACCTACCCATTGAGCCCTTAAGAACTCGCTCTGGGTTGGAGCCGGTACCGGGCTGCAAACCCTGTACCTACCAGCCTGTAGTCTGATGGCTTAACCACTGCGCCACCGAGGCTGGTGTGTGATCAGAACACCACTCATGTCCAATATGGGTACATGCATTCACAGTAGTCTTATTAAGCCTCCAGTTAAGTCTAAATATAGTTTTAAATGGAAAACAGATACTGGGTGTTTACCACCAACAGCAGTGAGAACTGGCTGGACAGCCAGCTGTTGAAGGGTCAACTTACTGGTTGCTGGGAGGCATTTTAAACACTGACCTACATCTACAGTCAACACTATAGTGTTCAGCAGAAGGAATTAGCTCAATGCAAGTGAGGGTCTTGAAGATAGGCGTATTGTGAACATTTTGGATTAGGCATGGGATATTTCTTATAAGTTATACTTAGACATAGTGATATTCCGTTGATCGATTATAATTTTTTTTAAATTGATTGGTTTGGCTCTACTAATGTGAAAATTCACAGTCCATTGCTATGGGAAAATATTAACTGTAATTGTTCCTCAAGTTAGATGATTGAATTGAATCTTGTGAATGTTACGGTTGGGGTTTATTTTCATGTGTACATGATAATAAATAGTTTTTGGGTTTTTAGTTTTTTTTAATTGGCCCAGAAATGTCAGTAAAATACTCTCTCTCTTTTTTTCATGCAACTAGAGATGGATGAAAGACATTACAAAGAATACTACATGTATATCGATGTGAACCAGCTTTACCATTCCATAACTATATGCCACCCACCAACAGCATCTAATCCACTACATGTAACTGGGTGTTTTGGGGGTCACTCACAGTTTTTGTTAATCAATATCTCAGGGATATATATGTCTACAGAGATTATAGACGGTTTCCATCATCTGGGTTTGTGGTGAACACAACTCGTTCTCATCATCACTGAGGTTTTGTCATTGGGCAGCATGTCATGTCATAGGGTTTTACGTGCACGTTCAGAACAAGCTGTTGACAGGAAAGGTGGGGGGAGGGGAGAGGAGGGAGTGCCTGCACTGGCAGGTGCAAGGGAGCACCAGCAGCCTGATCAAATTGGTAGCAGGTGGGTGGGGGTGGTGGTGGTGCTATGGAATTTGAATGGAGCAGTTAAATGCCAAAGAGAAAAGGGTGCGCAATTTTGATTGAGGGAATTTGGTGCAATTTTGAACGGTCGGTCGAAAGGTAAATGACCGAGCTAATATAGGTTTTGATATTAGTGAATCGAGAGTAGCTAGTTAATTTTAGACCTTTACGATGCTGTGGTGTCTCCCTAGGTTGCCCATAGGGCCCTTATAAAGGGCCTGACCGCTTCTGGTCGAGGCATCACCAAGTACCAAGTATTGGGGGTTTGGGTGGGGGAGGCCGATATTCTTTTGTTCAGCTTCCCCCGGGTGCATTGCAATTGTGTACTCGGAACGGTATTCTTTTGTCCGGTTCCTTATTAGAGTATGTGCTGGGCCATTAAATGGGGGCGGGTGCATTGTTATCATTAGTCAATGCACCCTGTGTACTGATGCAGTGAGCGTGTAGTCTGTGTATGAATCCTAGTTGGGTGTTACGGTTGTACCTATTGTTTTAAGTCCCTATTCTAGTGAGTTCAACGGTCATTCATGACCACCCATCCCCCTCCGTCCTTGTATAGCATTGACTACAATGACAGAGGGGGAGTTAAACTAGCCTAGCTATCTAATTTGAAGGGTTAAACCCTTATAGTGTAGGTATTGGTTTAAAAGCCTAGTGCTTGACATACTTAACTTTATTACCAATGCAATAAAACGAAACTAACGGTGGCAAGTAGCAATTGTATACATATATGCACCGATCTAGGTACTCAGTTTGAAGAATTTTGATTCCCGCCCCCTAAATATAGGATTTTAGTAGGCTTACTTGGTTTGTCTTCAGGCTATCTGGATAGTTGGGTATTGGTCTTCCTGCAAGTCTTTGCTTCTAAAAATAGTAATGACAATACCACCTTAGAAACTTAATTTCTCATTCAATTATCATGAAACTTCATATGTAGGAATAAGGATAATGACATCTTGAACAAATTCATGTTTTGATTCCCTGTTGGATGTCAAGGTCACTGTACTAAAATAGAAATATGACTTCATTTCTCATCCAATTTTCATAAAACTTCATATATAGGAATAGGATCATGATATCTTGAACAGATTTGCGTTTTGCCACTGCATATAAGGTCATGGCCGCTGTTACTAAAATTAGAAATACAAAGTTACCGCTCATGCAACTACATTTCTTAACCAATTTTCATGAAATTTCAACTAGAGAAATAAGATCCTGATATATTGAACCAGTTCACATTTTGCCCCTTTTCCTTGGATGTCAAGGTCACTCTTACCAAAAATAAAAATACATTGTCAATTCTCAAGCAACTTCATTTCTCGTTGAGGGCAGTAGCCCAGTGGTAAATCACTCACTTGATGTACGGTCTGTCTAGGATCGATCCCCATCTGTGGGTTCATTGGGCTATTTCTCATTCTAACCAGTGCAGGGCTACAAATTCAAGCATAAAACATCTGAATCTATTTGGATTCGCGTGAAATATTTCCACAAATTTATTAAATTGCCAGTCAGTAAAACATTACAGAATTAAAAAAATAAATAAATAAAAAATTGTCCGGTTATCAAGCTTCAGTTTAAACTGACTTCAAAAGTGTAGCATACATTCGAATCCGTGTATGTTCTAAACATAGAGGTTTATCGAGAATAGTCTGGCCTGGAGCCAAGCGGTGGTTGGTCCATTTCTATGAACCAAATTGCCAACAAAGAGAACCGAAAGGAACATGTTTGTTCAGTTCTTACATAATAACAATAGACAGTAGTGTGCCAAATTTAGTAATACATCAAACATTTCTATTTTAGTTCACTGATATTATGTTCCTAACCTTGAATTACCTGCTCTTTTTAATCAATAAATATTTTTGTTGGTAGCGGACATGTACTTCAGTGATATTCATACAAACATTGAACCAATGCGCAAAATACATCGGCAAAAGTATCCCATGTGCTCTTTACGAATAAGCAATCTTTGAAAAGTAACCTGGGCTGCGTTCAGCCAGACCGAGCAGAAAAACGTCCACTAGATTGGTTTATGCGCTTCACAGTAAACCAAATGGCCATGTTGGGAACCAATCAGTTAGTTCACAAATGTTAGCCAAACATTTGCTCACTGAACTTGGGGCTGGTAAGACACCTAAAAAAAACTGACTGTAAAGAAAAATGGAACCAACAACTAAAAAAAAATTTTTTTTGCTTTAAACTTGGATACACAAATTGTTTGTTCTTTCCAGTAAATAGTAAGGATTGTTTTATATACACTAATCCATATACAGTTAGTAGCATATGACACATAATTCTATATACTAACACTGTTGATAAAGTTCTCTGAAAATGTTTAGAATCGGAGGATTCCCGTGGACTGCTTAAATGGGAATCCATACGGATACTCGTGAAAATGTTTAGCCCTGCAGTGCAACACGACTGGTATCTCGAAAGCTGTGGCATGTGTCTGGGATGGTGCATATAAAAGATCCCTTGCTACTAATGGAAACCTATAGAAGGTTTCCTCTCTAAGACAGTATGTCAGAATTAAATGTTTAACATCCAATTGCCGATAAGTACTATATTAATGCCTTCTAGTGGTGTTAAACCAATCTAATTAAAATTAGCTCCACTATTACATGTGGATCTAACAGCAGCCCGTTGGAGCTCATGTCCAGTTGACCTTTCATTCGACCAGTCAAAACCTTACTTGCAAAATCATGCCAGTGATTTGAAAAGAATTTGAAAACATTCGAGATTGTGCTGAGTGTATACGAAATGATTCGGGTGAATTACGAAGTATGCAGGAAACTAATTTCAATATAAAATTTTATATAAAATTCATTTCAAGACGGAAAAAAACCTCTGATGGTATAGCCATAAAATCTGTTTATACTAGTATATAATCCAGAGTTTATTGCTGCACTTTCCCCCTTTTTTTTCAATGTTGAAATAGACCAACAAGTTCGCCTATTGCATAAATAGTCTCGCCTGATATTTTTAGAATTTGTATTCTCCCATATAACGCTATAAAAGGTGAAGTGTAATTGGTCGATATTTAAATTGTTATTTATAGATGAAATGTCACCTGGACATGGGAGTCCACGCAATGCTGTTAGACCAGTAGAAATAATTTTAATCAGATTGTTGTTAAACAAAACAAACTTTAAAGTTTTCATTTCTTATTGCAATTTTGATGAAATTCAAATATAGGAATAGAATGATTCAGTTGCCAGGTGATTTGCATCATCTCCAATGCCTTGTCGACAATTGTACTTTGCACTCTACTATCTTTTGTACTTGTTGAGTGGCAGGTCTTTTGTCAGGTTAACACTAGCCGATCACATCTTTTGCATCTAAGCATTTGTTACCACTTTTTGTTGAGCTAACAGAATTTGTTCTTATATAAGATCAGTGCTGTTTAGTTCTTGTTGCGACAGATACTACCACTGCACCTGTTACTGACATACTGTAAAATCATTTATTTTCGCGGGTACTTAATTTTCACGCAATTTGCGCAAAAACATTTAGCGCGAAATTTACAACCCCGTGAAAAATTTATCTATTCTGATTTGATCACCAAATTGTTACTAGACGACCTGATTATAGAAATGTACAATTCCCAAACGTTCAAAAGAACACAGATATGGACCCAGATATATATGGTGTGTAACAAAATAAACAAAACAAAATCATTTTTAATTAATTTATTACAAAACAAACAATGCATGTAATACAGTGATTGAGGAACAACATACACGGGAAAAGGAATTAAACACTGCTTACTAGTAGGTATTTAAAGTTCTTACGTAAGAATGAAGTTGGTGAAACTTGCCCATCTATTGTTAGTCACTTTATGTCAATCAACAAGAATGCCGGCTTTGCGAAAACCATTCATGATCAGATTCTTTTTCTTTGACACAATCTCACACACTTCAATTAGCCACTGTGCATGAATTGGTTTAACAATGCTGGTTTTTATGTCAATATTCACATTTTTAACACTGTCCTCGTTTTCATCCAATTTTTTTCCAACTTCACTTGCGTACCACACATGAAAGCACCGTTTCAATTCATCTTTGAAAATTCTGTTGACGGTTAAATCCAATGGCTGAAGCTGATCCGTACAACAAGCAGGAATGTACACAATCGAAATGGTTTTTTTTGTTAACAGTTCGCGTATTTTCTCCGTTCTGTGAGCTTTGTAAATGTCAAAAAGACACAAGGCTTTTTGATCACGTGGCAGGCCAAGTTCTTTTCGGGTCGAGGTCACATACGGGTCAATGACATTCTCAATAAACTGGAGCATGCTCGATTCGTTACTCCAATGTGTTTCTGTGTGAGTAACGTCCCAATCATCAGGAAATTTTATATTTGGATGACACCGGTCTGTTTTTCCCGCATAGATTACCTGTGGTGGTAACATCTCTCCACTCTTAGTGATTGCTAGCAAAGCCGTAATTTGACGTTTGTCGTCCATGCCCGATATCGTCACCTGTTTTGCACCTCGTTGTTCCATTGTCCAATCGCCCCCGGGAATGAGTGAAACTCCAGTCTGGTCCCAGTTGATTATCAACTTGTCAGAAATATAATCTTTACTCACGGCATCAGACACACATTTAAGAAACACCTTCTTAATCTCCTCGAAATCACAAGGAAGTTTTTTCATGTCTTTTGTCCCTTTACGTTTAACAAACCCCATCCAACGCAACAACGATCTAGCCCAAGGAACAGTTAACTCTACGTCACCTCCGAATTCTTTTAACATGGATTTGTGTCTTTTCCGTAGAATTCCATCTGCTGCCGCCAAAACCATTCTAACATTTATTACTGCTCCTGCCAATCGTGTCTTTTTAATCCAGAGTTTTACTTCTTCTTTATCTCCTAACTTTGGTCGTTGCCCTCGCTGTGCTTTAACCAGTTGACGTGGCGCGTCTGCTCTTTTAAGAAAGCCTTTTTCATGCTTCTTACATTCGACTCGGAGAGTTTTTTGTTCAGTTCAGTTGAAAACTTTCTTGTGTCCTTCATGACTCCTTTTTTAATAGCATAGACAGCTATTTTTGCCCGTACGTTTTCATCATAATTTTGATATTCACCACGCTTTATCTTTTTTGGATTTTCTTCTGACGTCAGCTTGTTGACTGACGTGTTTGCTGCGACTATCGTTTCTGCCTCGTTTTCAGTCTTGCTTTCACATGGATTTGGCAAGCCGGGCGTTTTAGGTTGGAGTGAATTTTTTAACCACGAGAGTAACGACATTTTGGATGGTAGTGATTTACAAACGATCTACGCTTCTATATATAACGACTAAACACAAGCAGCCATTTATTTAATCTTAAAGAGGCCCTTTACCTGTGAAACCCTAATCGTTTGATCTGGTAGAAAGCCTACATGATCAAACGATTGTTTTTGGATCATCATAATTGTTCACTGTATAAACACTCATACTCATTTGTTTAATAAGGGATGCGCGAAATATTAATTCCGCGAACATGGCTAATTTCTTTTAGCGCGAAAATTACACCCCTCGAAAATAAATGATTTTACAGTAGTTTGCATGGTTTTATTGGCCTGTACATCCTTTGTGGGGATCAGCTAATACTTTGTCAGAACAGTTCAGGTCTACTTGGAGAAAGTAATGGCATCTTGGGATTATGGAACATGCTGGACGCTGTTGAATTAGTTTGAGGTCAGGTTAAGTTGAAAAGAAATGTTGAAAACTTGAATCATTTTCTTTTCATGAATACTTAACCTGATGTCAAGTTTTTTTTACCCACCCAACCTCCCTGCTTTTGGGTATATCAAAGACCATGGTATGTGCTATCCTGTATATGGGATGATCCATATAAAAGTTTTCTTGCTGCTAATCAAAAAGAATAGCTCATGAAGTGGCAGCAGCAGGTTTCGTCCCTCAATATCTGTGTGATCCTTAACCATATGTCCGACGCCATATATAACCTTAAATAAAAATGTGTTCAGTGCATCGTTAAATTAAACATTTCCTTCCTTCCTTCCTTCCTTCCTTTCCTGCTTTCGTTTCTCTGGACAATGCTGCTCACGGGAAAGAAGGAAGCTTCAATCATGTTACTGGAACAGAAAGCAGAGAACTGATAGGAAGATTTTAAACCATACCATTTGGTGTTGGGAATGTTGAAACCAGTCAACTATTATAGGGAAAATGCCATTAGTTTGAGGTTATGTTAAATATTCTTGAAAAGACAAAACGATACAAGGTTTATTTAAATATGAAAAACATTTGTCCTCTTTCCACATTGCCAAGCCAAAGAATTTCTCTCTTTACTTAAACTTTGAAAAAAATATATTACAATTGCCTGGTGATTTTGGTATTTATTTATTTCAACTTATTGTCATGTTTATATCCAATTAAGGTTCAAGCACGCTGTCCTAGCTGGGCATACACCTCAGCTATTTGGGATGCCTGTCCAGGACAGTGGGTTAGTTGTTAGTGAAAGAGAAGAGGGCGTAGTGACCTTATATCTACCCATTGAGTCATTTAAAACTCGCTCTGGGTGCGAGTCAGTATCGGGCCGCGAACCCTGTACCTATCAGCCTTATGTGCGATGGCTTAACCACGACACCACCGAGGCCAGTTGATTGTGGTAAATAAAATGTGAATAAAATTCCAATCAGGTTTATACCTCAACTAACTTTATGACAAGAAAACTCCTAAGAAATGTATATCTAGAATAATGTGTTCTGAAGCAGGCATCAAAATAAGTCAAGAATGATTTGAATAATGATCATTTAGGTCACCTGTCCAGGATTTGACCACGTCACGAAAGTGGAGAACGGTACTTCATTTTCCACAAACCTTTCTAAATAAAACAAACAAAAAAATCACCACCACCTAAATTCTATTCAGTTGTATGCTGTTTAAATATAAATTATGCAAACAAGTATCATTACAACAGTGGTATGAATAAATAGCAATGAGTCAGTGTGTTTATGATGGACTGATAATGGGAATTGTAAACTACATAAATGTGTGTCGTCAGGGCGTTGGATCTCACTAATTGGAGCAGAACAGGCTTTCGGTAATAATAGCTGGTAAACAGTTACTCATATTCAGATATGCATTTCAAGTTGGCTGCTTACATTTATTAATGTATAATTAAATTCTGTTAACATTTATTACAATATAACCCCATCACATTGGTCCAGCCAATGCAACCTGAGTTTGTTAAAGGGACAGACCCTAGTTTTTAAACACTACAGCATATTTTTCACTATTACAGCTGCTTATGATCACTGAAGTCAAACATTACTTATATTTTATTCTTAAGATTATCCATTTCCGTCGAACCAAAGTTTTTCTGGTCATCCTGGTGTTTGTAGTACCAAATATTTCATTTTTCATATTATTAAAAATACACGTGCGTCTCAGAAGTAGCAGTTTATTGATTCAAGTTCGTCCATTTTTAAGGATATTACCTGTTTTATATAATGTTAAAGACTTTTTTTTCACTCTACTGTAACTTTATCCAAACTTTAGCCTACAGGTTTGTAAATTAACTAAACTTAGTGTCCATTTTTATATGCCCATCTATGATGGGTCATATTATGGTATAGCATTGTCTGTCCGTACATCCATCTGTCAGTCCGTCCGTATGTCTGTCTGTCTAACATTTTCATGTCCGTCTGTAACATTTTCATGTCCGTCTGTAACGCTTTCTTGTCCGTACCATATCCAGCATACAGATGCATACAGGACCATCAAACCTCACATGTAGGAACCACTTGGGATGGTGGTGTGCCGTGTACTATTACTAGGTCACTGTGATCTACTTTTCAAAGTCTACTGCATGCACATAACAGTAAATCCTTGTCCAAACAATATCTTGCTTAAGCATGCAGCACATGCTGCGACAAGTGGAGATTTTTGTCACCGGAGACAGAAATCTCCGCTTGTCTCAAAACCCTGCACACTAGGAGACCAGTGCGCACACTTGGCGACGACAGGAGATTTTTATCGCCGACTATCGCACATTTAACCCTTATATTTAACCCTTATTGTGTATTAATCTCTAAAATTTGTGTAGCAAATGGCAACATAACACTGAACAAATTGTTCCTTGACCGTGGAAATTAATGGATACATTTCTAATAAGTTTTAAAAAGATTATAATAAGAGAACTGCTGTTTAAAATTTGTCAAAGTACTTGAAATGCAGTGTTCAATTTCAAAAGATTTCAAGTCAATAACTACTTAGCAGGGGCACTTGTACATTGATCAAGATGTCGATCAGTATCTAAACTTTTAGTATTTATTTTTATGAGCGGGATGTACAGGTACATAACCCAGTGGTAAAACGCTCGCTTGATGCGCGGTCTGTTTGGGATCGATCGCCGTCGGTGGACCCACTGGACTATTTCTCGCTCCATCCAGTGCACCATGACTGGTATATCAAAGGCCATGGTATGTGCTGTCATGTCTGTGGGATGGTGCATATAAAAGATCCCTTACTACTAATGGAAAAATATGTAAATATATTTTTCTGTTAGTAGCAAGAGATTTTATACATGTATATGCCACAGACAGGTTAACACATACCATGGCCTTTGATGTACATTTATATACCAGTTGTGGTGCACTGCTGGAACTAGAATGGGCCGACCGACGGGGATTGATCCTGGACCGATCGTGCATCAGGCAAGTGTTTTATCACTCGGCAACCTCCCTATCCAATATAATAATAACATCAAACATTACAGCATTGTTTGATAAATATTTATGTAGCTTTAACTCTAGAAAAGTTAATTATATATATATTTAATTATTTTAGATATGTAGCATCCATTAATGCATCAAATATGGAACATTTGTAGCATTGAGTGCAGTTGGTACTGATGGCGCATCATGAAAACCAAGACAATGGCAAGATGACAAACCAACAACGTTACAGTTCAGGTACTTTTTATATATTTTTTATTGAACTATAATGATGGGGGGGGGGGGGGGGGGGGGGGGATATGTTATCCTGAAGTCTGACATTCTTAACACATTTTGTAGTCCTTGTAATTTAAAAAAACGAGAGAAAAAGAAGAAAAAAACCCCAGATAAAACATTTGAGGAACATATTTTTACAAACTTGTTTCAGTTTTAGGTGATTGTAGTTACGTAAATGAATGGTTACAGAAATGATGTTTATGTATGCCTAGACCTTCCAGTTAACAGCACATATTTGTTAGATATATACAGCTGTTATTAATATTTCCCCACATTCTTCATGAACATGATGTGAATACATACAACTTAACAACTTTTATTGAATCCCACCATGATTACTATCATTTGGTCTAGTCGTACCAGGATTGAAAATTAACATGAAAACCATGGTTTCCAGCAGGGCTAGTTGAAAGAAAAATCTTACTGGCCCTTCTCAAATTCAACTAGCGGCAGCCCTCCAATTTAACTGCACAGCGAAAATCAAAACTAGCATTTTCTTTGTTGAAAAATAACCATGTATATAGCAGGGCTTGAAACGGCCTGTGGCCAGGTCGCCTAATGCGACCAAAGTCCCATTTGGGTGACTTAAATATTAAAAAATAATGGTGTTAGTCGCCTAAATAGTATTATTTGGGTGATCTTCTCTCTGTAATATATGAGCCACCATTATACGTGACCTACCCCTGGGAGACGAGTCATGCCATACAATTTTGCGTTGCGTTGATGATTTAAACGAAACATTATTAACATTTTGTAAAATTGTACAAAAATAAGTAAATAATTTGCTCAAGTCAGTGTTTTCTTTTAATTTTTCATTTCAATATCATGTTTGTTGGTATCTTTGCTATGTAGAAGTGTTTCTGCAAATCAATATTATTTTATTAAGCACATTTCATATGCTTACTTAAATGTTTCACTTAAAAACTGAAATATGAATATTTTGTGTATGGGCTACCTAAAGTAAGTTTGGGCCACTGAAAATGAAATTTTAGTGGCCCAGATTATTTGTTTTTGGACCACCATATTTTTTGGCAAGTTTCGAGCCCTGTATAGTCTGTTTGCATCAAAACGAAAACGATGTCAAATTGGCATGTAACTTCATAATGAATGAAGTTAAAATTCATATTAAAAAACATATTATTAACTTTTAAACCCATACCAACCCAAATAACTTTTTTTGAAAAAGAAATCTAGTATAAATAAAAACGTTTCTTTACAATTTACAATTGAATGATACAGATTAAATATAATTTTTAATACAGGGGCAAAGAAAAATGCTAGAACAGCCAATTTATGCAGCTTGACGTGCATTGTCTCTGAAATACTCAATATTCAGTATAAAGAGACTAAAACCTTAAAATTAATCTGGGAGTGGCAGTCCTCTATGGTGATGCAAAAGGGATGAACTGTAGTAAAGGATTTCCTTGGGAGTGGCTGTCCTATAGACAAGGCACTAGATAAAGAATGATGGAATCATTCACTATTTTCCCAAATACCCATTCGACTCTGCATTGTGCAGAGATACGGCTCTGATCTCGTATTACGGTTTTATCAGATTACATTGGATGTTTCATCAACATTTAACCCATGCAGTTTTATAAAAAAAATATATATATATATTTACACTGAACTTCCAAAACAAAGTTATTTGAGATGGTACATGGGTTTACAATTTAATAAATTACTATGTTTTTATATGAATTTGATCTTATCATGCCAATTAATTGACTTTTGGAATAATCTCTGTAGTACTGTGTGTTCATTATTCGTGTGAGTTAAAACTATAAGATGAATTTTGATTTTGTCCCAGAATAAAATACTAGTAAGCCAATTTAATATGATTACTTTGTACCATAACATTTAATAATAATAAAAATAGGTCTACTAGATAATTATGGCATATCCAGTCCATTCCAATAAGCCAACGACTTTAAAAAAAACAATTCAAGTGTCTACAATACGTTTTGAGCTATATTTGTTCACAGCCCCAGACAAAAATCGTAGAAGCTGAGGCTGAGCCTGGTCAGTCTGCTGCTGTCAAAATATAGAACATGTTCTATAATATCATCTTCTGTCAGATCTGTAGTTAGCGTAAGCAGAGACGCGGTCGGTGTCTTTTGTCACATTGGTCATTCGATTCAATTTCAGTGCGTTTCTTTTCTAACTGGTACCATACTCGCCAGAATCTAAAATCGATGGTCGCCTACCTTTGTAAAATTCTTGGTCGCCCTTAGCCAATAAAGGTCACCACAGTCGACTGCTAATTTTCAACCCTGTTACACATGTATGCATATTGACGTCCAAAAGAAACTATACCAATACTCTTGAGAGACTACTGAAGAAAAACTAATTTGTTGCATGTTTAAAACCTATATATTCATGAGAGTGGTGTTTTGGCATATGAGGAACAAAATTTCATTCCATAAAAGCAGAAACATTTAACCACCATTTTATTTTCATTATCAAAATTATAAAGGAAATTAAATCAATTTTGTTTTGGTATAGTTTCTTTTGGACGCCAGTATATATGGCAAGTTGCATGTACTTGTGCAATATTTGAAAAACATTAGAACAGAAAATACATGTATGTAGCTCAACATTTGATTTCTAAGTGTTTACTGTTAGGGTTTAGGCTGTCTTTTTTTTTTTAAATGTGATAAAATTAATTAAATTGAATTGGTGAAGTATGTTTATTCAGACTGTGACATGAAAAAATTGAGCTGTCATTCGCCAAATCAGCAAATGTAATTTAAAGTTGAATTTGGCAAATATCTTTACCAATTTCCCCAAAAGCTAATTCGAAAACAGTGTTATTTATGTATAGATATAGAGCTAGTTTTGAAAATATTGCTGTTTAACTAAATGTTACTTGAATTTGGCTACTGATTTGCTGATCAAATTTGCTAAATTGTTATTAATATTTGGTATGTGTCCAGCTTAAATGTAGTTAAAAATTGCACCTCTTACTTACATGTAGATTGTGTGGAGCCATTATATTGCACAATATTGTAACTTTCCTTGATCTTGATGTAGAGCGAGAGTGATAGATACCCTTAAACGTCGAGTTCTGGGTATTATTTTTGTAAATACGGGTTCTTTGTTAAAAAGATGCCTATCGAAACTTTAAAAAAGGAAAAAGAGCATTACCAGAATTGATTTTAAAAAAAAATCCTGATTTAATCCACTTTATGGAAATGGTCATCTTTACATAACCAGATGTGAAATGACTACCAGAATATGATTAAACAATGTATATACAGTAGCATCTCATTGGGTCAAACTCGGAAAGGTTGAATACACCACAATGTTAGAACCAAAAACAAAGTCCTGAGTTACACTTGTAAACACGTTAATTACTGACTGAATAGTTAGGTCAAACTACCCAATGGGTCGAACACTTTTCTCGAGCACTGACAGAGTTCGAGCCAACGGGATTCAACTGTACTTAAATGGTAGGAGTTTCCATCTAGAGAATGACAATGAAGCCTTTGAAGATAAAATTTGATTTCAAGACCGATTTCTCTTGTGCCAACGATTGCAGTGAATTTGCTTTATATGAAGTATGTGTAGGTGGTCCGGGTATGCATCTTTCTAAATGCACAAGACTCGTATTTGTGACCCGACTATCCCTTTAAGGTTCACTTAATACATTTGGTACAGATGAGGGAATATCAGTTTATTTTTGACATGTAAATCTTACAGGTAGTCCAGTGATGTCTCGTCTTCTGGGTACCAGCACAGCAGAAAACCGAGGGAACATAAAACAGTTCATTTTGAGACCACCTCCACCATACAGTGTGCAGAAAGCTCCCCAGCACACAGTTCAGTCGAGCCAGCAAACACAGAAGTATCAAGAAAGTAAGTTCTAATCTGTAATTTTATTGATGTTGATCTGTATCCACACAGACAGACCTTTTTATAAAGTGCTGCATCTTTTGCACATTGTCTATCATAAACATTTGTTCTCATCTCAGGCCCTAATCTAAAATTGAAAAAGTAGGAGCGACTTCTGCCTTCTCTGAAGAAAGGGGAGAAGTTTGATAAAAAGAGGCAACGTGAACATTTATCAGTACATTTCGTAATCTTTTGCCAATTTCCGCGTTCAGTCGGGAAAATTCCAAATTTTACACTCAGTTCTAATGGTAATATTTCTATATAAAATAATACTTCTGATAATAAACTTTAAACAAAACAGTTGTATATTTCATTAAAAACGTGATATTATTAAATAGTTAATACTGTTAAAATTATGTTAAAATTAAAGTATTAATTAGTATTTTCTGGCATTACTGAAATCAATGTGGCCGAGGATTAACAATGCCTGACTGGTCACAGCATATGATGCGACACGCATCACTTTGAAAAACAATAGCCCAGTTTACAGGTGTATCTGAAGAATGTCAACATTAGATTACGACATGTATTTAATCTCTTCACAACAGATTGATTTTGATAATAAATTGAACAAGGTAAAACGGAGCCAAATGCCAAAACATGCACACACAAATGGCCGCGATTTAACTGCATCTGCATTGAAATGTATAGGCACACACACAAGGAGGTTTTGAGGCTCATAAACCCTATCCCCCATCCCTACCCTTCCTGCAAACACCTATCACCCCCACCCCAATTAGAATGTTTTAATTTTGTGTCTGTATAACATACATGTGTTAAACAATGCAGTGGGATCGCGGGAGGGAGTGGGCAAGGGAGTAAAAGAACTATTACACAGTATCATACACAAGCCTGGGTCTAGGATTATATTTTGGGGGGGGTGTGGGATGGGGTACAGCATCTTTTTCCAGTAAAAAATAATTAATAAAAAGTAAAAGTACTTTGCGACAAAGTTTAAACCCTTACTCCCCACTCATTGGATCACAAACAGTATATGCAGGTTTTCATTTTAAAAATTAAGGACTGACATTGCTGTTTTGGATTATGATAACGTATATTTGTTACATAAATAGCTATATTTATTTGCATATACTCGTCGGAATATAACGAGTGGGGTAGTGGGGAGCTGTATATTAATTTGACGAGAGCCCTCTCCCACCACATCCACATCCACACGACCCCTACATCCACACCCACACTACTTACAGGGTGGCAGGCCAATTTTTTTATGAATTAAATGAAAATGTCCAAATCTGGATTTTTTCCTTAATGCGAATAGCTAAAGGGAGAGGCAGTTGACCCCCAACTCCTCATCTCAGACGCTTAACCATCGCTATATTAAAAAAAAAAAAAAAAAAACCCACACTTGTTTTCTCAGTCAGTCTGTTACAGTTGGTGGTGAGGGATTGTAGGGGTGATGGTAATGAATAACTTAATTTACACTATTCTCAAAGGACGAAATGCAAGTCTACCAACATACATTAATTATGATCTGCCCTAAGTTCAACATTTCGCAACCGTTTGCATGCTATTTGATTGATTGTCAGTTTGGTTCAACATGAGGTGCGTAAACCAGTCTAGCTGACATTTTTCTGCTCAGTAAGGTTGAACACTGCCCTGTTGTTGGTGAACGCACATGCGTACAAATAACAATTTAAAAGTAACACGTGAGAAGTTGAAAATGACAAGTTACTAGTATTACCACAATGTGGGTGCAATTAATGTGCAGTGCAGAATACATAGGACTGGAGTACAACACTGTAATATGGAATAAAACAAAACAAACAAACATCACATGTATTAAAAGAGCTGACAAAGCAGCAAAAGTAAAGCTGTGATTGCCAGGGGCCCATAAGGCATAGGAACAATATTTGGAGTGGTGGTGGTGGTGGGTGGGGTGGGGTGGGGGGCAAGCCAGATTTTTATATTTATATACTGGGACCAAACAAGCAAACAATTTTATCTTCAGTGGGAGCATGTGCCCTGCATGTCTCTCCCCCCACCCCCCAATTTGCAGTTCCTATTGTGTCAAGCACTCCATACTGAATATTTGTTTTATGAACAATATTGCACTTCTTAAAAAAACACCAAAAAACAACTCTCCAGAGGTGTTAAAAATGTATTCATAATTGTACAATGTGCAAGGCGGCAAACATCTAAATCAGGTTTATTTCAGATGTTTAAGTTTTGTTTATTTATATGAATATTGATTCAAAAGTAAATTATGCTGCATTGTGTTAGCTGCCCAATCTAGATGAATAAATAGGTAATGTGATGGTAGCGAGTCAACTAAACATGGCCAAAGTCCAGAAAAGTTTTGACCGAAACGAAACAGACACGGACTTGAGACAGAAAATGATTCAAACCAGCCTACAAGTTAACAACCCACGCATGCCCCCGGACTTTCCCCTTCGCTTTACCGGCCTCGGTGGCGTCGTGGTTAGGCCATCGGTCAACAGGCTGGTAGTTACTGGGTTCGGATCTCAGTCGAGGCATGGGATGTTTAATCCAGATACCGACTCCAAACCCTGAGTGAGTGCTCCGCAAGGCTCAATGGGTAGGTGTAAACCACTTGCACCGACCAGTGATCCATAACTGGTTTCACAAAGGCCATGGTTTGTGCTATCCTGCCTTTGAGAAGCGCAAATAAAAGATCCCCTGCTGTTAATCGGAAAGAGTAGCCCATGAAGTGGCGACAGCGGGTTTCCTCTTAAAATCTGTGTGGTCCTTAACCATATGTCTGATGCCATATAACCGTAAATAAAATGTGTTGAGTGCGTCGTTAAATAAAACATTTCATTTCTTCTTTTTTTCTCCTCTTCGCTTCAGTGATCAAGACAAAAGTGTGTTTATTATGTGTTGTGTTTTTGTGTGTTCCAGCTAGGTGTGTATTCGTGATGTCAAGTATTCCAGTGATGTGCATTATTAAATTTCTGCGTTTTCTGTGGATTCGTGATGTTTTGTGTGACTGTAACTTTCCATGTTCCTGTAATGTACTGTTTTTATAACGATGTGTGTTTCTGTGTTTTTCTATATGTGATATGTGTTCAGTGTATTTTCAAACATTTTTGTGACTTAGGAGACGACCCCGGCCACCCGCACACCCTGTCGTCTGTGAGGCCAGGGTTACCAACAAACTTGGTGTGTTCTGGGGACATGTGTTTAAAATGTCTGTGTTGTATATATGTTCAATTGTATTTTGTTTGTATATATTATTTGGAATTATTGTCACGTGTATATATGTCAGCACACCCACCCACCATGAAAATTGGCTTTGAAAGCGCTCCCTTATTTTTAAACAGCTTAGTAAAGAAAAATTAGATATTATCTGTCTACAAGAAACACATTTTAATGATAAAGATAATTTTAAAGATTTATTTAAAGACTTTAAGGGTAAATATTTTCTAAATTCATGTAACATAGGTCGAAAATGGGGAGTAGCTATTTAATTAGACAAGGGTTAGAAATTAAAGTGATTAACATTCTTAAAGATGCAGAAGGGAGAGTTTATAAGTTTACTTTGCCAATTTAAGAGCCAGGTAATTAACATAGTTAATCTGTATTGTCCAGTGAACCCATGCCACAGGGCTGAGTTTATTGCAAGCTGTGTAGATTACTTTTTCACAACACATGACCAACGAACCAACACATGACCAATGAACCGTGACTATTCACGTTGTTTGCAGTGACTTTAATTGTGTGAACAACACTACGCTTGACAGGACAGTATCGAAGAAACGAGGTAAGGGGCTCTGTAGGGATAAAAGAACTTAACACAATAATAGACGTACACGCATTACAGGACGCTTACAGACATTTATACCCAGATAAGGCCTCTTATACATACCACAGTGAAGCATACAAAACATATTCACACATTGATCACATTTTAATCTCAGGACAGTTTATTTCTGGCCTGAAAGAAGCTGGTGTGTCTCAGTGCTTTTACACCGACCACAAGCTTGTATGCATGGGCAGAGTTTATTTTCGACGAGACTAACCGAGGACCGGGACTATGGGCTTGTAACAATAGTGTCTTGAAAGATAAGAATTACGTAAATTTAATTTATGATTTTTGGCAAACATGGAAATCTTAAAAGGGCAACTACCAAGACTTATTGTTTTGGTGGGATTTGGGTAAAAAGAAAATTAAAATGCTGACTATTGATTATTGTAAACAAAAACGTAGGACAGAACAGACTTACATTTATAACTTAAAACAAGACAAAATATTCTTAACACAATTAGACAAACTTGGACAGTTGGACAACTATACAGAATTAATTAATGTACAAAACAAGATTAAAGATTACGAACATTTACAATTACAAGGGGCTAGAATTAGGGCCACGGTTAATGAAATTGAACAAGGTGAAAAATGCACTTCTTATTTCGTTGATCTTGAAAAACAAAAAGCTAATAATAAATACATGCATTCACTAATAACCGAAGATGGAACAGTAATTGACACACAAGACGAAATTTTAAATGAAAATACTAAATTTTACAAAACATTATACACATCTGAAAAGACGGACGTTTCGGCACAAAATTATTTATTAAATAAAATGACAGACATTAATTGATGAAGACAGATGAGTGCAAAGGGGAAATAACTCTTGACGAAGTTTCATCTGTGATTAAATCTTTTGCCAATGTTAAACACCCGGCTGTGATGGCTTGACTGCGGAATTCTACCAGAATGTTTTTGGTTTAATTGGTAGTGATCTGGTAGAAGTAATTAACGATGCTTTTAATTAGGAAAAACTAACTTTCACCATGTGTCGTGGTGTAATTGTTTTAATTTGGAAAGGTAATGAAAAACAACTCCTTAAAAACCGGGGACCTATTTCTTTATTAAATTGCGACTACAAAATTATCACAAAAGTTTTGGCTAGTAGAATTAGAGAATTTTTACCAAAAATTATTCATCCAAATCAGAAATGTTCATGCAGTTAAAGGCAGATCAATTCATGACGGAGCATTATTGATAAGAGACTTAATAGAATATGTTAATCGTAATAATTTACCTGGGTTAATACTTTCCTTAGATCAAACGAAAGCTTATGATAGGGTAGAATGGGATTTTTTGTTTAACGTTTTACAAAAATTTAATTTTGGGCCAAATTTTATAAAAATGATTAAAACATGTTATACTAATATTCAGTCAGCTGTTAAAGTTAATGGGTATGTACCAAACTTCTTTAATTTCTCCCAGGGTATTAGACAAGGGTGCCCGATCATCACTGTTCTATATATTTTGGTAGCGGAAACTTTGGCTGAAGCTGTTCAGGAAAATTCCAAAATTAATGGGATCACTTTACCAGATGGCTTCGTGAGTAAGTGGGTAGGCTATTCGGACGACGATAACGCAACTTTATCTGACTTTGACTCAGTTAAACAACTTTTTAACATTTCATACATTTAACTTTTATACAAATTCATTTTCAGAAAACCAACGGTTTCCTAATGGGTAAACTTAGGTATGAGAAAGACACTCTTCTTGATGTAAGATGGACCAATGATAAGATTAAAATATTAGGTTTCTACTTTGGTAATATTGATGTTTCAGCAGATAAATGGGAACCCAAAATTCAAAAAATGAGAACAATTTTAAATATATGGAGTAATAGAAAATTAACATTGCATGGTAAAGTAGTTGCTGTAAATTCGCTTGCATTTGGTATTTATTAAATGTTTTGGAACTTCCAGAAAAATATGCTAAACAAATTGATACAATGATTTTTGATTTTATTTGGAGCTATAGAAAACATTTTATATCAAAAGAGCAAATTCAACTTCCTAAGGAGTTAGGAGTTGTAAATATTCAGCTAAAAATTAAAGCACAAAGAATTAAATTTTTAAGTAGATTTTTGAGTTTAGAGGGCGAAGGGAATTGGAAATCTTTAGTAGATTACTTTTTAGGCCAATATAAAATTTACATATCGATAGACACACTCTAAAATGTAAAATTGCAAATAAAAAAACAGAATTTTAAGTCAATGCTGAACATTTACAAAGACATACTACTAATTTGGGATGAACTTGACATTATACGCGACACAGAGAGTTATCAACAGATTCTGTATGAACCTCTCAATAACAACCCGACTAACACATACGTAGAGAAGGACTAAATTTAGTCAAGAGACATATGGGACTTGGGGACAAACGACTTTATGGACTTTGCTGGTTGCTCGACTAGCGCGGCATTTTATCACCTAATAAAAGACCTACAGGACAACTTTCCGCGACCGCTATTATGGACATTAAAGAATGAAGACTCCTTTGATGGTGACTTAGACGCCATCTTTCGTATCAACGTAGGTGATACGAATAAAGATGTGACAGTCGCGAAAACTAAAGACATTTACACAGTTTTGTTATTAATGAACTCACAAAGACGCATCGTTTAAGACCAGATGGAAAACCATTTTTACTGAAAGCATAAATTGGGAAAATGTTTGGCAAACACTAAATTCCGGCCTAATTGAAAATTATGATTTTGATTTAATTTATAAAATGATTAGAAATGTAATTGCAGTTAGAAAACATCTCTATGATTGGAAGATTGAGTCCACTCCCATGTGCCTTGTGTGCAACGGAGTGGACTCAGTCTTACATGCCTATTTTCACAGCAATAAAACTAGACTATTTATTAAACAAATTGAACCCATTTTTAAAAAACTTTTTGAATACAAATTCAGATTAAATCCATATAGAATGATTTTTGGAATTAAACATAAACCTGGCAACTATGTGTCAAACTTTCTCTGGAGTAAATTTATTATTATTAGAGGGTGATAAGCCATGTAATGAAATGGCACTTTTCAAACATTTAGTATATATTCAAGGGTTGAAACACAATATTTTGCCGCATTAGAACGGCCCAATAGAAGAGAAAAATTCTTAAAACACTGGTGTTTCGAAGGGGTTGTTGCCTCGTGCAATGACGCCTTCGACATTATGTATCAACTATGAACATTATTGGCTAATTTTGCACAAAATGTAGAAAAAATAGGCCTGGACCTCCCGGCTTGTAGCTTTGGAGACCAGGCCCGCAAACCAGGTTAGAATCTTTTAACTAATCAATTTTAAACAACATACACTAAAGTATAAATGAAATCAAGAACACAAGCATGCAGTGAATATATATTTTATTATGATACAAGCACAAACACTTTTAATGTACATATATTTTTAACATTCAAGGAGAACCTGGTTAATTGTAAATAGGTAGGATATTGATAAATAAATGGGGCAGTTAACCAGCAAATTGTCTGGTAGTGCCCGAAACATAAAAAAAAAAAAAAAACCCATGTTTTAAAGGACAGACACTTGTGGGTGTTCATGATACATCACAGGGTGTACACTTCGGGATTGTTTTTCACTTGCCATTTAGGTGAGTCATGTCAGCACATTGACTTGCCTGTGCAATTTTTGAGTTACTCGATTTTATTTTTAAAAATAAAAAAGAACAAATGTATTTGACATAGGAGATCAGTTTCAATGGGCATACGCATCTTGAATTATTATCAAAAATAACTTTTTGGTTGTTTTACAACATTACATGATGGACATTCCAAAATAATATGCTGTAATGAAAGCCCAAAATTTTGTCGCCAGGCGGGTAACTCACGATACAATTTTGACTTGCCCGATGTTGTTTTCACTCACATGGGTGACCGGGCGACCGTAAAATGCAGACCCTGCATCACATTACTGGCTGCAAGCCCTGAACTTTTTGATCACTCTACAGGGCTGGCATACAAAACACTATGATATTGAATAATATGTGTGATAAAGATTAAATATTTATGATGGTGATTGAGCCATGCAGATACAAGAAAGGTTTTATATAGTACAATAAAAAATAAGTGCAGTGAAACCTGTCTGAACTGGATCACACCGAGGACCAAATATTTATCCGAGTTAGACCGGATGCGTTTCAGAATTTAGAAAATTCGGGACCATGAAATTTGGCCTGTTTTGACAGGATTCCCATTTGTTCAGGGTCTGGTTTAAACAGGTTTCACTATATATGTATTTCAAATAAAATAAAACTGTAATTCTGTTTCAGTTACTGAATTCTGTTATTCCTTCTGTTTTTCCAGGATCATAGAAAAATAATGCCATCAGCAGTGTTACTGCCAGAAAGAAAGTTTTGTGCAATTGAATATTTATAATGGTTTAGGGCTATGGTTAAGAAAATCATACAGTAATGATAAGTGTCATTAATTTTGTCAAAAGGTTAACTTAAAAATATAAATCTACAAACAAATTTGGGTATGGCGCCATACTCATTTTACCCTCTGGCAGAAACCCTGATCAGCTATTGTCCAGTGTGCATCAAATAAAATTACTGAGATCTAAATTAATGTAGGTAAATTATTATTTCTTTTCAGCTTTTTATCCCAGTTCTGATGTCTACCAAGGAACGGTTCGGAGTACTCAAAGTGAGCAGATACCGTGTTTCAGTTCCGCACCCAGTGTCATGACACCGCATCATCGTTTACAGCACAATCAGCAAGGTCAGTTGCTTCGGAAACAGGATGAGTCAAATTACCTCAGAGAACAACAACCCTTGCATCAGCAAACAAAAACCCAGCAAAGTACGACTCAAACATTCTGGCAGCAAGACATGCCTGGTGTGGTTTCTAAAGACAGCAGTGTGCGCCAGTACCAGCCAACCACAAACCAGCTGCCTCGGGCCACACCAGTGGTTTCTAAAGACAGCAGTGTGCGCCAGTACCAGCCAACTACAAACCAGCTGCCTCGGGCCACACCATTGGTTTCTAAAGACAGCAGTGTGCCCCAGTACCAGCCAACTACAAACCAGCTGCCTCGGGCCACACCAGTGGTTTCTAAAGACAGCAGTGTGCGCCAGTACCAGCCAACCACAAACCAGTTGTCTCGGGCCACACCATTGGTTTCTAAAGATAGCAGTGTGCGCCAGTACCAGCCAACCACAAACCAGTTGGCTCGGGCCACACCATTGGTTTCTAAAGACAGCAGTGTGCCCCAGTACCAGTCAACCACAAACCAGTTGGCTCGGGCCACACCATTGGTATCTAAAGACAGCAGTGTGCCCCAGTACCAGCCAACCACAAACCAGTTGTCTCGGGCCACACCATTGGTTTCTAACGACAGCAGTGTGCGCCAGTACCAGCCAACCACAAACCAGTTGGCTCGGGCCACACCATTGGTTTCTAAAGACAGCAGTGTGCGCCAGTACCAGCCAACCACAAACCAGTTGGCTCAGGCCACACCATTGGTTTCTAAAGACAGCAGTGTGCCCCAGTTCCAGCCAACCACAAACCAGTTGCCTCGGGCCACATCTTTGGATTCTGCAATAAGACGTGTACACACTGGGCTGGTGTCTGACTCAGAAAAACTTCATTTGACACCAAGTAGGCACTTACTTTTTTTAAAGTTTGTTTTGTAGTTATTAGAATTATCAAAGATCATAACCATAAATTACAAACCTAAATTTTGGCAGTATTTGGCAAGCATTTTGGCTTTTATTACTAATTAAAGGTAGGGTCAACTCAAACAAGAGCCATGTGTTGGAAAGATGCATACCAGGACCACCAACACATACTGACACTTTAACAAATGAAAAATGCGTAATTTTAGAGTTAATAAAAAAACATGATTATTCCTGCTAACTGGGGGCAGCCATTTTGTTTCGTTTTTGTGACATCCGGTGGGATAGCTTGGGGTGAAGTGACGTCAGCTCCTGAACATCTCCTGTATGTACAGTGTAAACAAAAGCAGTAATTTTCGACAAGGCGCTTCTCTTTGATCAACCTGACTTGTAAAACAGCATAAATGATGTAATAATATAATAAACTATTTAACTAAATATATTTCAAGTTGCATTAACGGAACAAAATGGGGTTATAGTATTTTTCTCTGTTTAATAATCCAAAGGAAAAATGTACACTATTAGGCCTGTTGATATGCAACGTTGGAGCAAAAACTACAACCCATGATACCCAAGTGATAATTTTATTTTCTTTGGGACTACGTAATTGGTCAGTTCTGTGGTTTTAAATGGAAAAGTCTACTTAATCAATAGTTTTACAGAACTATTTACAGTAATAAACCATGTCCATTACAATTTTAGGAGCGACAGGTAATATTCCACAATACCGGTATGTATTTTTGTGTCTAGACAGCGTCAATTAATTGGCTCGTATGGTTACCAATCAAATACACACCTGCCAATCAGGAATCACAGGTAGAAGCAACTAACAGCATAGACCAATTAACTAAGAAAACACTGCGTGTATCATTTCAGTACGTAGGTTAATGCATGGGCAAAACATTGTTAATTGTTTCAACTTGTTGTGTAGCCACTTTGACAATGGTATTTTATTTTGTATTGAATAATATATATATATATAGTGCTGTATATACTTATTGCTGGCTTACTGGGATGTGTATTATTACAGAACATTGCAATGTATGACTATTTATCATCCCGCAAAAACCAGGTAGATTATGTTTCTCTAGTTCTAAGGCTCATTCCTGATGTTACGCGTTAAGTATTACGTAACCACCAGCTCGCCAGAGGGTGTACTCACTGAGATGGTACAAAATGGCTGCGCCCGTTATATATAATAGCCGTCACATTTAACCGTTTTATTAATTAACTATACGATTATACGTGTTGATATTAAGCAATAATGTGCATTATATATCGTTAAATATGCATACCAGACCAAATGCCTTAATTGTCCTCTCCTTTAAGCTTGGGGATACGGGGCCCATCAATAGGCATAATGGCATTCCTGCAATAAGATATAGATATAGATGTGCAAATTGGCAGATCCTGGGAAACAGCCATCCACCAAGTTATCCATTAATATTCAATATAAACCAAGACTATTGCAATAGTCTTCTCCAGGGTTTCTGCCAGAAAGACATTTTTGGGTATGGCGCTATAGAATTGAATATTACAATGTGTGTTGTGAATGCAACCACAATCGACAAGGGGTATAGGGCCTCCTACAGAAAGAAAATGGGTTAAGTTTAGGGTTAGGGTTAAGAAATACAATGATGATAAGAGTAATTAATTTTGTCAAAATCTGCACAAAAATTTGGGTATGGCACCATACCGGGTTTACCCTCCTGTTCTCATAAAATGTTATCCCTTAAAGGCATACTGTCAAAGATTTAAGGATCTTATTTCTCTAAAAATGAATAATAAATAAAAAATTACATTAATTGTTGGAAACCAAATCTAGCTATCACATCACATTAACTGAACCATGGTGGAGTGAAATCCATGTCATCTCTCTTGGCAATTTTAGTTTTTGAATTATGGACCATTGCCATAATTCAATTATTTTTACAAAATATCATTAATAAATGGAGTATGGTGGTTATGAAGATGGCTGAATAAAGTACATTTAGGGACAAATCAAATTATAGTTGTTCAGGTAATATTTTGTTAGTCCATTAAATAGGTCAGTGGTCTGTGACAATATGCCTTTAATTAAATATGTATGTTTTCCAATACTATTTAAATAAGATCAGAATTTAATCCAAATCTATTAAATAAAATGAAACCTCTCAAAACTGGGCCATCTGTAAACCTGAATTATCTCAAAACTGGATGTTTTTCGCAGCCCCTTTTTAAATATCTGTACAGAAGAGAACCTCTGTAAACCAGAAACCTCTTAAAACTGAACATTTTACTTGGTCCCAAAGGTGTCCGGTTTAGAGGAGTTTCACTGTAATTTATTCATGTCATAAATAATCTCGAAGATTAAATTAGTTTCAATATAAATTCACTCGATGTTCATTGAACAAATCCCTTCGTCAGATATATCCAAAAAGGTGGCGTTAACTCTATCCTTATCTTATTTGTATTTAAATTAGGTTTCATACCCTAATTATAGTATTCCCTTTTGACTAACATAAAATGTGATGCCTTTGATAACTAGATGTATGGAATAGCAATAAATGATATTACTTAATGTAAATATAACAAGTGTAATGGGCCTCTCTAAAATGTATCTGAGACCTTATTCACAAAGCATGGGTAGCTGTTTACGTGCAAGTAAGCCCAACTTAATGATGGACATAAAGTTACGGGAACTTGTTATGGGAAGCTCTTGTAATTGCATGTATTTACTTAATACAAAGTGAGTTTTAAGCTGTCATTTGCCAAATTGCCTAATGTAGATCATAGTTGAATTTGGCAAATTTATTTTATTATTTATTCTCAGTAAAAGCTACCTCATGGAAAATCCCATGCTGTTGTTTTTGCTGGCTCACAATGTTCACAGAATAAATATGTCAAGGTGTTTCAATGATGTAATTAAATTGCCGAGAAGTAATTGAGACACCTAGACCATGACCGTTATCTCACTAAAAGATGGATCAAATATGACATATATGTCATATATATCTACATCTATATATATTACTAGACATATATATATGATGATTTTGAATTGATACAGTGGTTTAGAATGCCTAAAGCCTCAGTATGTCATTCTGCAAGTGATAGACCTGTGAATGACTGCTGGGGTAAGCACTATTTTCAATCCATTTGCACTCTTTGGATGAGAAAAAAAAATCTGTAAATATTATTTTATACTGATTTGTACATTATAAACATATATAACCTTCTGTTTTCATAATACAAGGTATATTAACCATCTTACTATGACAATACCATACCCACATCCACACCATACCCCTGGTTAGACCAACAAGAATCATTAATGGATTGCACTTTTAATTAAAAACCTTTTTTGTGTTATACTTGCCAACTTTATGTGCCTTGTGAATATCACTTAACACAAATGCCAAGTGCATGTAATAGTCACGGTGGAAGCAAGTAGACATTGGTGGGGCTGACATTTCTAGGGGGTTCGGGGGTATGCTCCCCTTTAAAATTTTGAAAGCTAGATGTCCTGAAATGCAATTTCCTGTATTCTACAAGTAAAATTCATCTCTGCTTTAAGATTTACTACCAATAATATTTTTGATTCAGAATTAATACATTGTATCTAGCCACCTCCCCTCCAGCCCCCCTACTCTGTATTTAAGTAACCAGTTGCGAAACTCAGTTCTAACACTTTGTTAATATGGTCTCTCTGGTCAACAATTGTTATAATAACATTTAATATTGTTCATTAGAAAAAGGAAGTGCATGTTCTGTACTTCCATTATTTATTCTTTATTACTGAACCCTGGTCCTAACATTTTAATTTTTGTCTGTATAGCTAATACACTTTTTTTTTCTTTTTTTTCCCTAACAGGCTATAGAGATGCGTTGGTGTCAGTTTACCTAAATTCAGTGATTAAAAACAATCAAAGTAGTGACATTTCCAACCCTCCAAAGGCCACAGTCATGACAACCAATACCAAATCTCCAGACGTGTTCACTAAGAGGCATTACCAGCCTTGTTCAGTTAAAAATAATGCTGTGAATGGACCAGAAAAGGGTAGAAATCTTCAAGATGAGGTTAAGGACAACTTGTCAAAAGCTGCTGTAACAATTACATCAAATGCAAAAGATGTCAAGTCCACTGAAGCAGTTAAAGTAAATAACGTTTGGTGGCCACCAAGTAAAATAATTCCAAATAATGTGAAATACATTAACCCAGTCAATGATCCTATTGAAATAGACTGTGAGGATGATGATGACAGTGGAAATACAACATTGCAACAAAAGAAAAAACTTGTTATTTTAATAGATGACGAAACTGATATTGATGACAAAGATGCTAAAAAGGAAAAGAATCTGACAGCACACAGCATGACAAGTATTACACAGCTTCTTAATTCAGATGTGAATTCAAAACATAGGTTAAATTTTGAGACCGATGCCAGACCTAGATATACTTACAGTGTAGAGAAAAAGAACATTGATTTGGACCCAGTTTCTCCGCAAGTTAAGTCTAACACACCTGCGATTGTGTCTAAAACAAATCAACTTAACAAAGATGTGAAAAGACGAACTAAACTTACTGAGTATGCTGCTGAATCGGCTCCATTTCTTTCTTCTGTAGCAGTGCAAAAACAATCTCTGGTCTCCAGTACAGGAGATCATATTAGTACAGCCGTAGCTTCCAAAGACAAGGACATCATCATCAGTGAAACCACTGCTTCCATGCCCATGTCTGAAATAGATACTAATTCCGCTATAGCTTCCAAAGAAAAAAACATTGTCAGTGAACTTACTGCTTTCATGCCCATTTCTGAAATGGATACTAATTTTACTGTAGCTTCCAAAGACAAAGACATCATCATCATCAGTGAACCCACTGCTTCCGTGTCCATTTCTGAAATAGATACTAATTCCGTCATAGCTTCCAAAGAAAAAAACATTGTCAGTGAACCGACTGCTTTCATGCCCATTTCTGAAATGGATACTAATTCCACTGTAGCTTCCAAAGACAAAGACATCATCATCATCAGTGAACCCACTGCTTCCGTGTCCATTTCTGAAATAGATACTAATGCCACAAGTGGAATTGTACTACTTGAAGCCTTTTCACTTCAACCAGAGTTTGATGCATCAGAATACAGCACTGATGATTTAGAGCATGGAACCACAAAACAGCACCATGTACCTCAAGATCATCAGTTGGCATTGTCAAGAAAAGCTTTCTTTTGTTGTGGCCTGAATGGTTGCACATTTGCCACAATTATGCCAGTGGAGTTAGAAGTGCATCAGTTGCAGTTTCATTCAAGGTCGTCACATTTTGATTGTGTTCATTGTGGGTATGTTGCAAGCAAGCCTAGCCTTCTTATTGACCATTTGCATGGCCATATATATCCTGATAATGAGATGGACAAGTTTGATGGTCATTGCAACTACTTCCAACTGTTCTTACAAACCGGTCTCTTACAAAGATTTATTATACCATATCTCACAGAGGCATTACAGGGAGACCAGTCATCCATGTTTGTTGTGCAAAGAAGTTTTTGCCACATGTTTGAGACTGATGAATCACTTGAGACGAAACATATTGACCATAGTGAAATGTCCTCATTGTTCTGCTAAAGGTATAACCAAAATTAACATCCTAAAACATATTACTCAGAACCATCCTGGATGCAATCGAGTGGTCAATGTTTTTCAGAGTATTGTGTGCCAAGAACGAAAAACATATAACTGGCCATGCATCTTTAAAGAAAAAAGTTCAGATAATTTGGCTAAGCCATCATATAACAATTCCCTTTTGTCCCTGTCACTGGAGAAGCAGCAGCAGCTTAGGGAAGAACTTCACTGTGTTGGATTCAATATGGTTGTAGGAACAAATCCCCCAGGAACAACTGAATTATCTGAAAATTGTGACCAAATGGGAAAGGAAAATAATGTGCTTAAATCTGCATCACTTGACAATGAAGTGGCCTGTTCTCACACTCCAGTCTCTGATAAAAACAGCAAGCAATGCCATCTTGACAACACTGGATCTTCTGAAGAAAACTTGGACAAAAGTTGTCTCACAAAGCAACAGACAAAACCAGACAGTGAGTTACCTGTCAAATGCCAGAAGAAAAGAATGCTAAAATGTAAAGAATGCAATCTGGTTTCTTCTCACTGTGGATTTATGTACAAACATATTCGTCGGAAGCATGAAATAACCGATATGGTTATTTGCGAAGTCTGCAAACTGTCTCTCCCCACAAATAAAATAATGGACCACCATGGACAATACCATATTGACGGCGATGAAGACTATATTCCGACAGCTCTCAGTGATGCTTTTGAAATATTTTGGGAGGAACGTCCAGAAGAAGTCAGAGTTAATAAAAAACGTTCAAAGAAATGTTCCTTCAAGAAAAAACCAGTGTTGGAGAGGAACATAGTTGAAAAAATAACTGATGATGCAGATGCAGATATGGATAATCATGATGAGAGTAAAACAAGCATTATGATGGAATTAGGTGATGATGGTGACAATTTAGAATCTTCAGATTCTGATAAAAGGCCAACTGCAATTAAACATAGAAATGATTCAGGAAAGGTAAAAACAGTGCAGAAGAATAGGAAAAGAAAACGAAAACCTGTTTTTCAGGAGAAAAATAAGAAAGTCAAATTTTCTGAGACAGGCTCTGATGGATCTGTTGCTTCACAACAAAACAGAGCTAATTTACAAGGAAAACGAGTTACACGTTCAATGAAAATTACAGACAGTTCTCAAAAGGAAATATCTGTTGAGGTTAAGAAAAATAAAATAAACTCAGAAAAAGAAAATGACACCCTTGTTGAACATGAACAAAATACAACTAATTTAGAAAACTCAAAGCCCGTCGGACTTGAGGAAAATGCAATCAAGATGAAAACAGTAACAAATGACGCCCTTGTTGAACATGAACAAAATACGACTAATTTAGAAAACTCAAAGCCCGTCGGACTTGAGGTAAATGCAATCAAGATGAAAACAGTAACAAATGACGCCCTTGTTGAACATGAACAAAATAGGACTAATTTAGAAAACTCAAAGGCTGTCGGACTTGAGGAAAATACAGTCAAGATGGAAACGGTAACAAATGACACCCTTGTTGAACATGAACAAAATACGACTAATTTAGAAAACTCAAAGGCTGTCGGACTTGAGGAAAATACAATCAAGATGGAAACAGTAAAAAAACTTGAATGTTTTTTGAAAAATAAAACCGATTCAAAAAAAGAAGAATCTGTCTCTCTAACAGAAAACAAAAATCCTGTTGGATATGTGGAAATGGAAAAGCCTTCTGAACTAGAGAAAAATACACCCATTATCCAGGAAATATCTGCTGGTCTCAAGGAAAATAACACCACATCTGAACAAAAAGAAAATCCTACGGGTCTGGTGGAAGTTACCACCGACTTAGAAAATAGAAACCCTGTTGGACATGTGGAAAAAGATACTGGTACACAAGGAGAAGAAAAAAAAAAATGTTTAGGTCTTGTGAACAATACAGTCAGTGTAGAAAAAGAAACACTTGTTGGACTTGTGGAACGTACAAATAGTTCACAAAAAGAAATAACTTGTGATCTTCCATCAAATGAGGTGAAAACAGAAGTAGAACCAGTAGCACTTCCAGAAAATAAAACCGATTTGGAAAAGAAGGTAAATCTAGGTAACAAATCTGTGAGTGTGAAAGAAAGAAAAATGAGTTTACGACAAAAATCATTTCATGTGCCTTGTAACAAACATTTAGTATTGAGGTTGAAGAAAACAGACATAAAAATACCCTTTCCCTTACAATCTGGAAGCAAGTTGGAAGTTAAAAAGAGAGCAAGTTCTGTCCCATTACCAGCACCTGTTCCACCACCAGCACCTGTCCCATCACCAGCACCTGTCGTCCCACCAGCACCTGTTAAAATCCAGAAATGTGTAGGTATAAAAGAGGAAGACTGTCCTGATGCACATCAGTTTCTTCATTCTGATTTCGAATTCCGCTGCAAGTACTGTACACACAGAGGGGAGTCCTTCACCAAATTTATACACCACCTGTATTACCACTTTCACTATAAAAAATATGCATGCAGCTACTGTTCATTTGCAGGGTTCTCACAAAATCGACTCCTAACCCATGTTGGTGAAGTACATCCTAAATACATTAAAAAACCCAACATATTAATTACAAATAATTCCCAAATGGAAAAGAGGTGTCTGGACTTGTGCCACTTCTGTTTTGTACCCAAGTTGAAGGATGACGTGGAACTGAGACAAAGACTTGCAAGGAAGAAACTGAAGCTGGCAGGGAAGCTGAAAATCAAACAAAAATCAAAAACGAAAGTTCTTATAAAGAAAGAACCACAGAAAAAGAAAGATGTTAAAAAAGGATCTGTTTTAAACAAAGTAGCCAGGTTAACCAAGCATCTGTCAAATGGTCAGAAACGTTTTGCTGGAGAAACCGGCGGCCACATGTGTCCATACTGTCGTGAAAACCGACCACTGATGTCATGGCTTCGGCTTCACATAGAAATCTGCTATCACATTCATTACAAGCCACTCAATTGTGGCTACTGTTGTAAAATGCAGACTGCTTCCATTCTGCGTTTAACAAAACATAACATCAAGGAACACCCTGGTAAAAAGGTGAAGTGTGTTACCTGTTTGGATAAATCTAAAGAAGAGAAGCTCAAGATTTTGGTGAACCGTTCAGTCCAACTGTCCAAACGATACAATAAAGTGAAGTCAGGTCAGCTCCAGAAGACATCGTCTGGTGCTGAGAACCAAAAAATAGGGTGGAAAGTATTGAAGTATTCAAAAGTTGCTGTCGGTCTGATAAAAATGAACAGCAAGAGTGTCTGTGAGAAAGGCAGGAAAAAACCTTTAACTGGTAAAAAAGAAGAAACTTCATCGAAAGATATTTCTAAACATGTTCCTGCTAAAACGTCGATTAAAGCTGAACCACAAAGCTGCTCTAATCCTGAGAAAACATCCCGTGGATCCTTGCTCACGCCAGATCCTCCATCACGTGATGACCATTCACTAATGCAATACAGAATATACAAGACGAATGAACTGTTCAAAACTGAAAACGATGCCTATGGTGACCCTTTTTATCAGTGTATTAAATGTGAATACACAATTAGAAATTTGAAATCGATGTACACGCATTCCTACAGACACCAGCCTCAGATCTTCAAGTGTGGGTATTGTGATTTCAGAGGATACCCAAGGTAAATTTACACTATATATTTTGGCTTTCTCTGTAAAATTTTGCCTGTACTAACCAGTGCCACATAGGCCGTTTTGAAAGTGCATATTGGTAGTAGACTATGCGGTGGCTTTGGTTTTCTCTCATGTAATAGACCACTTACATCAAAATAATTCTTTATTAAACACCAAATAGCAGTATGGTACTTTAAGTTAGGCAAATACAAGTTCAGTTACTCTCTTAGTGAAGTGTTAATTTTGGTTTGTTGAATCATACCAACAAACCTTTCTTTGGCATGGTGACTGGTACCTATACATCCTTACATGTACTTTGGTTTGGGGACGTATGGCCACAGGTATAGTTTTGGCTATGGTAGATAGATGGATAACATCGTGTGTGTATCTTGCTGTAGTAATGAGTGAATATTGATTGATATACTGAAATGATATTTAATTAAACAAGTAAGCAAGTGAACATTGTAGAAATGGGTGTCAATTCTGAACATTGCTGTAAAGTAATATTTTTCTACCGGTTTGAGCCTGACTCTCCACAGGATATAAATTACATGCATCTGTCAACTAACTAAGGAGCAGGACTAGCCCAATTGTAAAGCGTTCACTTGATGCATGGTTGGTCTGGGATCGATCCCCGTTGGTGGACCCATTGGGCTATTTCTCGCTCCAGCCAGTGCACCACGACTGGTACACCAAAGGCCGTGGTATGTGCTATCCTGTCTGTGGGATGATGCATATAAAAGATCCCTTGCTGCTAATCGAAAAGAGTAGCACATGAAGTGGCGACAGCGGGTTTCTTCTCAATATCTGTGTGGTCCATAACCATATGTCTGACACCATATAACCGTAAATAAATTGTGTTGAGTGCATTGTTAAATAAAACATTTCATTTCTGTCAACTAACTCAGTTTGATACAAGCCTTTTTTACATTGGTTAAATTTTGTGATAAATCAGATGATAGATGTAAATGACATGGGAACCAGGATTTACCACGGTGACAAAATTCCGATAATGCATCCAAGAATACATCCGATATGCTGTCACTTGGACTCATGTGTGGTGTTTTCATTAGTATACATGTATTAATTGCACATTACACTGTGGTTTTATATAATTATATAAATGATATTTTTATATACTTACCATTTGTGATACCCAATAGCCGAAGAGTCTTTTTGTGAAAGGGGGGTGGGGGGGGTGTGTCGTTAAACATTCATACACTGATTCATACACTGATTGATTCATTCATTCTTCCAATATATTTTAAAATTGATTTAAATAATGTTCAAAACAATTATTAACTGTAAATGAAAATGATGTTATTGTTATTATTATTTTGTGCCATTGTAATTTTTAATACTTCGTTAGTGGCAGTGAACATCCACCCACTCTAAGTATGGTCCAGTCACTAATCGATTGCATTTGCAGCAGTCAATTTGATCATGTGTCCTGAAGCCTGCTGTTCTAGTTTGTGTTCCCAAAATGGCACAGGCCGGTTCATCAGAAATAATTTTATCACAACTTGAAGTGCACCCTTTTTGTTTAGAACATACTTTTGGGGGGGGGGGGAGAGAGAGAATAAAATTGATGAAGAAGACAAAATAACTTGATTTTTTAAACACATCTTAAACAGCATTAACTGCTTTAAAATATTGAAGATTTTTGAAAAACTCACAATAATAATACTTACCGTATATACTCACCTATCAGTCGATCTCGCATATAAGTCTAACCCCCCCCACCCCACCCCACCCTCCCCCCACCCCTTCCAATCTCAAGTAATAAAACTTATTAGTAAACGAAATTAAGTGAACATATGATTGTAAAAGTTATAAACTTGAAGACCTACCCTATCAACATATATTTTGTCCGAAATTAATCCAGGCAATGTCCTCAAAATAAGTCAATATGATATCGAAACACCAATTCACAAATGTAAAATCCAATCATATCCATGTTTTGCAACAGAAATTAACAGCAAACGAAATTGGGTTTTTTTGTTGTTGTTTTCTGTTTTTTTAGTGTATCCTGTATTACAATGAATCATGTTCAGAATATAGACTACAATGCTGATAAATCTTCCATTTGCTTCACTCCTAAGTCAGCAACATCATGTCAAGAGAAACAAAACAAAATATTACATCATATTGTTAATTATTACACGCGTTTTCATTGAAAGGAGAATAGATACACTGTAATTGGGTTTTTAAGATTTGTAGGATTTCTTTAATAAAAACAATAAAATGTCTTACAGATACTCTTAATTGGTGTAGTATTAAAATAGGGGTAATATTAGTAATTTTGTTGTTAACTGCATGTGTAAGGATTTATCGCACACAAAAATTATCCCCGAAATCCTAATTATTTTATTAAACCAAAAACTGAATGGATCATCATGTAAAATAATGGTTAATGTTCAGTACGTTTAATGTCCCAATATTCGACGATTAATTAATCAATATGCTCAAGTGGTGTCATTAAGCAAAAACAAATTTTTTTTTTTATACAGTAATTATGTTACCAACGAGATCAGAAAATTCAGTTACAATGATGCAGTAATAGATGAAAACATTTCAGGGAATACAAAATGTATGTATAAAATAAAAAGATTTCAGGAATTTTCAGTGATTATACATGTACCGAATTCCTGACTGAATGAGATATTAGACATATTAATTGAACATTTCCAGCAGCACAGATGTCAGACAAACCAATCCCACACATGGTCGTGATTTAGCACACTGAAACACTGTAAATTACCATGTAGGATCTGCTCTAAAAATAACACATTGTTTTTATCAGGGGAGATGTTCAATTCCCTACCCATGGGGGTGGGGACTGCAACATCCACAGTCACTGCCATCGTATATACTTGAGGCTTTAGAATTTATCAATAGCTAAAATTTGTCAAGCATATATATGACATAATGTGCTGCAGTGCTGTCATCTAATAGACAGTAGTGATGTGCAGTTAACCGTGGTTTCGGTTATAGAAGAAAAACAGAAACTGCAACCGTGGAAATAGAAAAACACCATACTTTCGTTTTTCCAAATTTTGCCCTTCTGGTTGTTTTTTTAGCCCTGCTCATCTGAAACGGGCAAAAATCTTTCTAGGAGAGTCAGTACCAAAATCCACTTCTGGCACTAACCTGCCTGATGACTCATATTTTAGCGTTTTGTGATGTTGATCTGCGAATCCAGTACACATTTCAAACGTCACACATTGTCACTTGCAATGCAAACTTATTGCCATTTTAACTTGGCGAAAACAAGGCATAGTTTGGAAAACCCTGTTTGTCCATTTTACCACACTGCATCAACATGATGATTTTTTAATGCACGTATGTCTTCTGCAAAGGTTGTCCATTTTTATTATTTGTTTGAACCCTTGATTTGTACCTGTATTTTGCAGGGCTCGACCTTAGCGGTAGCCCAGGATGTTTTGGCTACCAATTTCTCACTCGGTCTACCAGTTGTCTAACCCTGGTAGTCCGCCGGGCTACCAAATGTGTTGGCATGTCCAGTCACTCCACAATCAACAAGACGTTTAATCCGTCGGTGTCTGAAATTCCACCTTTCATGTGCGCAGTCTCTGCTGCCAAGAGTCCTGTAACTGTTAATTGCTCCCCTAGTCTGACACACAGGTGGTAGTTGTGCAATACGATTTAGTGACATAAAGAAGTATATTTGCCAGTGGTACGATATATTTTTTTAACATAGTGGACCAAAACAAATAATATGAGGTAATCCAGTGGCCAGATATACCTGGTTCGTACGGGTCATGGAATTTTCATTTGTGACATGGGTGATCTATTCATAGTCATTTATGTCGATCAACAACATGGCCTGTTGTTTTTACGCCTACTTATAACAAATGCTTTGTATGATCAAGACTATTTGCTGCCAGCTGAAGTCTAAACTAAACGATAATTCAATAGCGGTTTATTTCCTTCTAGGCTACCTATGCAAATGGTCAAATTATTGTTTACACAATTAATATCTATTACTATGTGAAATAAATGTATAAATTGACGAATATTTTCAATGTTAAAAATATTAATCTTTCTTATAAATTAATTTTAATGAAATCTATTTTATCGTTTACTGTGGCTTTGCGCGATAACCTCGCTCAAAATGACAACTGACCTTGTCACGTGATAATACAAACACACATGGCAATCCCCCGTCTGGGATAATTGGCTTACGGCATTTACAAGTTTATTGTCACCAATAAAAACCGCTATTGTTTTGGAATAAAGGCAAGTTGTGTTAAGATTCTTCAAAATTACACCTATTGAACATAGTTGCAGCCATTTTAAGTATTAAAATATGCATTATCGATCTGAAGATCGTACGATCAGTAGACAGTTCTACTCGTGAAAACCGTATGAAGTTTTTCAATAATATTTTGTATGCCTTAATTACGAGATTAGGTCTAAAAACAATAAATAATAATAATAATAATAATAAATACGGTACTATTGTGTATTTCTGGAATCGTACCAACCAAATTAATGCAGATAGAATAGGTCGGTTGTTTGGTGGTGATCAGATTTTTGTATATACCATATTTACTCCTCTTTTGAGGCCATCCTTAAAAATATTTTGTTTTGTCCATTTCTGACCAGTAGTTTCAAATGTGGGTAGGTAGGTAGGGATTATTATAAATTTTTTGTAGGCCTAATTTCGTAATGAAGGCTTACACAATATTATAATGCTACATATGAGACACTTTATTCTGTCACATATTAATGTTGTAGTTTTGAGTATTTCCCCCAGATTAAACTAAAAACTTTATTGTTCATTCAGGGTTATCATGCAGTTTTAATAAGTGTATATTTCACAGTATAATGCTCATGATTTACAAAAACCCACCCTAAAACGTTTAAATAAAAAAATAAAAATAAATAATTCTCTCTTTTTTTTTTTTTTTTTTTAAACTTGTGGGGCTACCAATTTTTACTAAGGGCTACTAGAATTTATAACCTGGTAGCCCAGTGGGCTACCGCTGAAAAAACTTAAGGTCAAGGCCTGCTTTGGTCAAGGTATTTCCAGTGGGTTATCCAATCTTTGTTATTTTTGTAAATTTTTGAGAAAACAAATCTTTATTCACTAATATGTAATGTATATGGCTGAAGTATCTGAAATATACATCTGTCACCACGAAATTACTACTACATGTATGTATTTAGTATGCCATCTGCTTTGTTATATTTACAGGTTCGAATATTTGTCACACAACATATAGGTATATATGTACAGGGGATATTTTGAGTGTCAGTTACTAACCGACTGACCATTTTAAATTGTGTAGCGATTTCTGAAGCTTAAATAGTAAATTGTGACTCGATACTGAAAATGTTCCCTGATACATATTTAGTTTGGATAGGAATGGCATATATATTTAGGAAGCTTCATGGCATTGTGTAATTTGACAAACACTGCCATTATCAGTTGTCCCACAGGCAACTCAAGTCATAAAATCAGTTTGCCGTGACAAATTTTGACTGATGAAATTGTTAAAATTGACTGCTGTACCCATCATCTGACCTGAGTCAACTAATCATTTTTTATCCCAAAACCGTACTTGGTTTGCTTGGTAAGAAACATTGAAACGTTACTTATGTTTTGTTGTTTTAATTGCAGGTCACAGATTGGCTGGCATTTGAAAACGGTGCATCATGGTAAACCACAAAAAGTAATTGATATCAGGCAGGTTAGAGACGAACCCAAGAAATCACCACTGGTCAGAAACGAAACCAAGAAATCACCAGTGGTCAAAAACAATCCCAAGAAATCACCAGTGGTCAAAAGTGAATCCAAGAAATCACCAAAAATATGTGACACGAATGTGGTAACTGACTGCCATGTGGTTCTTTTTGAACTCGAGCAAAAGCCAAAAATAACTGACATAAAGCTCGAGCAACCACCAGAAGTAACTGACGTGAGGTTCGAGCAACCATCAAAAATAACTGACATAACGCTGGAGCAATCACCAGGCGTAACCAACATAAAGCTTGAGCAATCACCAGAAGTAACTGACATAGGTCTCCAACAGCTACCAGAAGTAACTGACATAATACTCGAGCAACCACCAGAAGTAACTGACATAAGGCTCGAGCAACTACCAAATGTAAGTGACATAAGGCTCGAGCAACCACCAAAAGTAACTGACACAGGGCTCAAACAACAACCAGAAGTAACTGATATAGGGTGCAAACAGCCACCAAAAGTAAGTGACATAGAGTTCGAACAGCCACCAGAAGTAACTAACATAAGGCTCGAGCAACCACCAAAAGTAACTGACATAAGGCTTGAGCAACTACCAGAAGTAACTGACATAAGGCTTGAGCAACTACCAGAAGTAACTAACATAAGGCTTGAGGAACCACCAAAAGTAACTGACAAGGCTCAAGCGACCACCAAAAGTAACTAACATAGGGCTCGAGCAACCACCAAAATTAACTGACATAAGGCTCAAGCAACCACCAAAAGTAACTGACATAGGGCTCGAGCAACCACCAAAATTAACTGACATAAGGCTCGAGCAACCACCAGAAGTAACTGACATAAGGCCAGTGGTTCAACGTGAATACGAGAAAGCAAATGTGCAGGTAGCTGACATAAGGCCTGTAGTTATAGATTAATCTGAGAAGCCTGCGAAAATAACGAACTGGCTAGTGGCTAAAGATGAACAGGAGAAACCAAATGTAATTGACATACAGCAGGTGATTCAAAATGAACCAGACAAACCACCAACCACAACAAACATAAGGCAGATGACTCCAGATGAACCAGGGATGGAAAAGCCAATTTTATTTAGGGTGGAATAGATATCTGCCAAAACGTATACTTAACAGTTAGTAGATGATATCAAAGTTCCAGTACTTACTACTTACAGTATTACTGTTATATTGGGTTGTTTTTACTTATGTGTGAACTGAAATTGAAACTCTGTACATATGTGTATGATTATGATACGATTATATTTCAGAAATTGGTTGTTTTTTGTTTTTTCATTTTCTTTCTTCTTTAAATATGATCAGTGACAGGTGATTGTGGGTTCTTCAAAGAACAATGTCAGGGCATTACATATTCAGCTGCATTTTAGTTGACTTGCTGTGTATGTATTGTATTTTTATGTATGTATTGTATAATTAAATGTATTTCACTTTTAAAAAGTTACACAACAAATGTTTTTAGCATCTTAGTTACTAATTAGTTAAATGTTTTGTATATTTTGTACATGCATGTACAGTGTTCGAGATTAAAATTTTTGGGCAGTATCCCAGTTGGATACTAACACTTCAAAATCTGGTATCCCATCTGAGAATTTAGTATTATATGGTATCCCGGTGGGATACTGGGTTCTTGAAATCTGGTATCCAGAATTAAATTCTGGTATCCCCAGGATATCGGGATACCGTTAATCTCGAACACTGATGTACAATGAAAACCCATTTTGGTTTGAACCCATTCTGGTCAAAACACTTATTGACACCCCAACCTTTTATACAATTACATATTGTCAACTAATTGTCAGCCATATTTTACATGATATGCTTTATTTTATGTTAACTTTAAAGAGTCAGTCTGAGTCGTCTACTATTATATTTCAAATAGATTGTTTTAATAATTATAATTAAATACTTACTATTATTATTGTCTGCATATACAAAGTTTTTCTGGTTGTCATAATGTTTGTAATAGCTCAAACTGGATTTCAGTTAATAATTTTGTACATTTGAAAATATATATACAAACATCTGGACCATCAAAAATGCATATAAAGGCTAAGCATTTGAAAAAGCTCTGTTAGTCGGGATCATCTTAATGGCAACAAACTCGGGATAGTCTTTTAAAAAATATTGAATTAACATAATGTAGTAAATTTTATTTCTAAATACATACAAATGTATAATCCTGCTGACTGGGCCATAAAAGAGGCTTCATGTTTTCGATTTCTTTTCCCAAACTACATTGACCAATTCCAAATTATGTTTTGTGGGAACATTCCCTGACACGTGAAGAAACAAATTTATGTATTTAGTCATTCAGTTAATCGGAAATGAAGAAATATTCTAAAAATAGTTTCATTAACAAGATGCAATGTGCCGAAAGGACATGGTTTGTGTTAAAGCAGTAGAAGTATTCTATATGACTATATAAATTGCAGTTAAAGCAAAAAGAAACTTTTACAGTCCTACTTGATATTGAAAATAAAATAATAAAAAGTTTATGCCCCCCACTAACAACTTAATGTAATAATCTGGTTTAAACATCGATACAATGTTTAGTGGAGGTGGCACAAGGCAGCTTTTTATCTTTATTTATAAGGATTAGGATAAAATAAAAATTAATATTGAAGTTCCTTCGTGTTTGCCTCCATAGATGTTTCCATCTTAATATGTAACGGAATATATTTGACACATGACAGTTTATATAAATATATATATATATATGAAAATAAAATAACAAAACAGTGTATGCCCTCCATGCACCCATCTGGACACAACCTGTGAGATTGTTACAGGCAAGCACTGATGCACGGTTGGTCTGGGATCGATCCCCGTTGGTGGGCCCATTGGGCTATTTCTGATCCCAGCCAGTGCAGCACGACTGGTATATCAAAGGTTGTGGTATGTGTAATCCTGTCTGTGGGATGGTGCATATAAAAGATCCCTTGCTACTAATGGAAAATGTAAATGTTTCCTCTCTAAGACTATATGACATATAAATCAGGTTATTCAAAATGAACCAGAGAAACCACCAACCGCAACAAACATAAGGCAGATGACTCCAGATGAACCAGGGATGGAAAAGCCAATTTTATTTAGGGTGGAATAGATATCTGCCAAAATGTATACTTAACAGTTAGTAGATGATATCAAAGTGCCAGTACTTACTACTTACAGTATTACTGTTATATTGGGTTGTTTTTAGTTCTGTGTGAATTGAAATTAAAACTCTACATATGTATATGATTATGATGCGATTATATTTCATTTTCTTTGTTCTTTAAACATAAACATGATTATAGTGACAGGTGATTGTGGGTTCTTCAAAGAACAATGTCAGGGCATTGCATATTCAGCTGAATTTTAGTTGACTTACTGTGTATGTATTGTATTTTTATGTATGTATTGTATTGTCACAGTGCTAAACTTCAACTTTATAACAATACGGATTGTATCTTTATTTTTACATGTGCATTAGTTAGAATGAGTTAATTGGTAATCTGACGTCTGCCATGGTATCCACTTATGTATTTCACTTTAAAAAAGTTACAAATTAACAAATGTTTTTAGCATCTTAGGTACTAAATCAGTTAAATGTTTCGTATATTTTGTACATGCATGTACAATGAAAACCCATTTTGGTTTGAACCCATTCTGGTCAAAACACTTATTGACACCCCACCCTTTATACAATTACATATAATTTTTTTATAGTCAACTAATTGTCAGCCATATTTTACATGATATGCTTTATTTTTGGTTAGCTTTAAGAGTCGGTCTAAGTCGTCTACTATTATATTTCAAATAGATTGTTTTAATAATTATAATTAAATACTTATTATTATTATTGTCTGCATATACAAAGTTTGTCTGGTTGTCATAATGTTTGTAATAGCCCAAACTGGATTTCAGTTAATAATTTTGTACATTTGAAAATATATATACAAACATCTTGACCATCAGAAATACATATAAGAGTCTAAACATTTGAAAAAGCTCTGTTAGTCAGGATTATCTTAATGGCAACAAACTCAGGACAGTCTTTTAGAAATATTGAACTAACTTAATGTAGTAAATTTTATTTCTAAATACATACAAATGTATAGTCCTGCCGATTGGGACGTAAAAGAGGCTTCACATTTTCGATTTCGTTTTCAAAGCTACATTGACCAATTCCAAATTATCTTTTGTGGTAATATTCCTTGACACATGAAGAAACAAATATGTCTTCTTCTGCGTTCAATCTTTTTACGGCCGTCGACAGGTCCCCAGAGTTTGGTGTTGAGGGATGTGTAAACTCAAATTTGTGTATTTAGTCATTCGATTCATCGAAAATGAAGAAATATAAAAATAGTTTCATTCACAAGATGCAACGTTCCGTACGGACGTGGTTTGTGTTGAAATAATAGAAGTGTTATGTATGACCAATCTAATTAAAATTAGCTCCACTATTACATGTGGATCTAACACCAGCCAGTTGGAGCTCATGTCCACCAATCAAAACCTTACTTGCAGAATCCTGCCAGTGATTTAAAAATAATTTGAAAACATTTCGAATTATCCCGAGGGTATACGACATGTTTCATGTGAATTACGAATGCCTTAAAACATGTTTTATTTTATAAAATAAATAATTTGTAATGTAAAACTGAAGACTGATTTAGTTGGGTTTTTTTATAAATAAATAAATAATGTTTAATGTAAAATTGAAGACTGATAACCCACCCCGTACGTATTGGTATGGTTCACTGTACTGCGGCCACTAAAATAGACTCGCCCGATATTTTTAGAATTTGTATGCTCCCAAATAACGTTATAAAAGGCGAAGTGTGATTGGTCAATATTTAAATTATTATTTACAGACAAAATGTTACCTGGACATTGGGGACTACGCAATGTTGTTAGTTTTAAATCACTGGCAGGATTCTGCAAGTAATGTTTTGATTGGTGGACATGAGCTCCAACTGGCTGGTGTTAGATCCACACGTAATAGCAGGGCCGTACCCTGACCAAAATCCATGGGGGGGCACTAAATTTTATAAATAATTTTTAACATACTATAAAGATTAAACATTTCTATGCTATTACTGGAGATATATATCAAAAACAAAAAAAAGGACAAGGACTGAATAGTGGAGCTAATTTTAATTAGATTGATGTATGACCGTATAAGTTGCGGTTAAAGCAAAAAGAAACTTTTACAGTTGTACTTAATATTGAAAATAAAATGATGAAAGGTGTGTGGCTCTCGTCCACAACTTAATGTAATAATCTGGTTTAAACGTTTGATACAAAGTCACCTCAGTATGTGAAATATTGCCAGACACGTCAGTTTATATGGCGATGGCCGTCTTCGCTCACAATTTAGTGTCATCGGGTGGTTTCCTGTACCACACACGTTAAAGAATACATATATGTGAAATAATGTTACTATGCAGTGAACCCCAACCCCTCCCCATATAGATGACCCTGTTAGCAGGCCTAATAACGTACATGTGTCCCTAAAATAGAACAACACCTACTGTCCTGGGCAGGACTCCTAATGATAACAGGTTCTTCTCAGGATAGAAGTGCATCAACCTTCATTAGATAGGGAGGGATAAATATTGTCTACATTCTTCTCGTCAATCTATTAATAAGCCATAGAAGGAGCAAGTTAGATAGTGTAGAGGCTGTTGACCAGGCGGGGTTTTTTTTTTTTTGGGGGGGGGGGGAGGGGGTGGTGGTTTGACAAGGTTATTACATGTCATACCATGTAAAATATTTAGCTTGATCATTTTTTTAAAATTAATACTGACTATAGTAACTTACTATATTTGTTTTATATTGTTTATGATACAATACCTAAATGAACTAGTAGTAATCAGATTGTTAAACGGCATGGATTCTGTTTTTAGAAACAATTTACTACATGTGTATATCGCTTTTTTATTTAATTTGTATTGGATTTCTACTTGTAAATATTATCAGTTGCGGGGGAAAAAAAGGGGGAGGGGGAGACATTGAAGTAGCATATTGGACCAATTTTGTTAGGTTCTAGTACACATTTTAGAAGGTTTTGAATTCAGGCTCGATACACACTGATGTACTTTGACAGACTTTTGGGTTTGGGTTTTTTGCACGAGTGCTAAATTCAATATGCTACCCCGATTGAATAAACCGCATTTCCTCTAATCAATCATTTTGAGGAGTATGATTTTTCCAGCCTGAATTTTGAGGAGAAAATTCGTTCATGTCTTAGTTTTTTTGTTTTGTACTGTGAATTCCTGTAAATACAATTGTATAATTTAGTGATTTCCTGTAGCCATTTGTGAGCAGTCACCATAGAGTCATAGACTGGTGTGACATGTTTTGCCATGTATACATAGATACATGTACTTCTTTCATAATTGATTTAAAAATGGTTAATCTTTACAATTATCTTTTTTGAAATAAAGCTTTACTTTACTAATTAAACTGTTGACATTCATTTTTATATTTTACCTGTAACTGATGTACCATAGATTAATGTCTTCTGTGATTGTTTAGCCATACTTCAATAAGAGGTAGTAGCCTTGCTTCACTACAAACGTACTTGTTTGAACTTGTGCAATTCAGTTGACATGTCACGGCAGTTGTCATACAACGTTTATGATATAATACATAAATGAGCTAAAATTAATCAAATGGTTAAACAGCATGGATTCGGTTTTTAATTATTATTTATTTTTGTTTACTATATCGCTGTTTTATTTAATTTGTATTGTATTTCTACTTGTAAACATTAGCATTTGCAATTTTTTTTTTAATAAAGTGGCATATTGGACCAATTTTGTTAGGTTCTAGTACACATTTTGGTAGATATTGAATTCAGGCTGGATACACACTGTTGTCCTTTGACGGACTTCTGTTTTTAAGGGGACACGAGTGCTAAATGCGACCCCCAGTCCCAACCCCACCCGATTGAATAAACCACATTTAATATTATCAATCATTTTGAGGAGTATGATTTCCCCCTCTTGAATTTCGAGTTGCACATTCAGTCAGATCTTTGGTTTTTCAAAAATGAGTGCTTTTGTTTTTGCCAACAGCGGTGTTGTTGAAAGATCTATAAATCATCTGTTACTTCACTTACATTAGAAATTATCCATTGGGTATAATAATTGACCTTTAAGTAACAATGAATTCCTTTGGGGTTTGGTTATGAAAATATTGTTTCAAAATTAGATATACGTAGACATGTAGAGCAATCATTCATGTATCAGTGGAACAAATCTTGAAGTGATCGACTTTATTTTCATGGCAAGACACATTTTTAAACGCTGGTGCTTTGTTTTATTGTACTGTGAATTCCTGTAAATACAATTGTATAATTTAGTGATTTCCTATAGCCATTTATGAGCAGTCATCATAGACTGGTATGACACGTTTGCATTGCCATCGATACATGGGTACATGTACTCCTTTCATAATTGTTTATTGATTTTAAAATGGTTAATCTTTACAATTATCTTTTTTGAAATAAAGCTTTACTTTACTAATTAAACTGCTGACATGCATTTTTGTATTTTACCTTATGATCTGCAACTGATGTACCATAGATTAATATCTTCTACGATTGTTTAGCCATATTTCAATAAGAGGTAGTAGCCTTGCTTCACTACAAACGTACCTGTTTGAACTCGTGCAACTCCTACAATGTATCCGAGAAATCACCTTTTTTTGGCAGTATGACATTTTACAGGGGTAGTTGATACATGTGTACAAGAATACTGATACACATTTTTTCTCACCTATAATGCTACCATGTGATCATGCTTATACATTAGTAATAAATCTGAATGACAAAAACCGTTTTTGTTGATCAAAACTCTCGGCACAAGGCAGAGCTGAAAGGGAATTGCTTCCTCAAATCTATATCAGGTGCCTTGACTGTAGGACTGTCACACCACAGTAGATATTTACAGGACATTACATCCTTTCTGCCTGTAGGACTGCCATTCCCAAGAACACTTTAATAAATATAAACTTGCACAGGACAGAGCTTAGTGAAATATATATAGGTGTGATTCACTGTCAAAACTGGTGATATCAAGTTTCGTTAAAGCGTAGATGTGTATGGTTTTCACCAGAAAGATGAAACGACATGTGCACTTTCACAATAGGGTGTTGTATCAGACATTTTAATCAGTGATGTTTGGTATAGTAAAAAGAAAGAAAGAAGTGTTTTATTTAAAACACACTCAACACATTTTATTTACGGTTATATGGCGTCAGACATATGGTTAAGGACCACACAGATTTTGAGAGGAAACCTGCTGTCGCCACTATATGGGCTACTCTTCCGACTAGCAGCAAGGGATCTTTTATTGTGCACTTCCCACAGGCAGGATAGCACAAACCATGGCCTTTGTTGAACCAGTTATGGATCACTGGTCGGTGCAAGTGGTTTACACCTACCCATTGAGCCTTGCGGAGCACTCACTCAGGGTTTGGAGTCGATATCTGGATTAAAAATGCCATGCCTCGACTGGGATCCGAACCCAGTACCTACCAGCCTGTAGACCGATGGCCTACCACGACGCCGGTGGTATAGTAAAATGCCCTTGTATATCTGCTCAGTTGTTTCAGTAACAAATGCCCCTTTGATTAAGCCATATATGGAATGCTGTGTTTCCTTAAGTTTGTCGTTCACTGGTGATACTGGACATTAATTTTAAGTAAATATTTCCAGTTCTTGATAATCTACACGTGATTAATACCACTCGTCTCACAGATCTTTTGGCAATATATTGAAAGTTCATCATTTATCGTGGTCAGAATAATGTTTAGGTTTTGAGTATTTGCTGGACTCTGCAATATATAATACCTCCTTAAAGCTGTGCACAATGTTTAAAATAATGAAAGGTATGGTTCCTGATTTTATGATACACAGTATCCCACAAATAGACCGAGTCCCTTATATGCTGAGAAATCGTAATGATATTTTACCCTCTGCTACAAAGAATCGATTCGTCATGTAGTTGTGGAAATCATATCGAAAAAAAATAGTTTTCTGCAAATGCATTTTATGTGAAAAGCAAAGACGCATTTCATTGAATTCATTGCAGATTTCAGCCAATATATTTACTATAATTGATTTTAAACGGTAAAAGTGAAGAAGACAAATATTTGTTCGTGTACATACGTATATATATGAAACGAAACGTTTCCCTTAATTAGTAAATGATGTATGGATGTGTTCGTATAGCTTCTACATAATAAAATTGCGATGTCTTGTTTCTTTTGATTGTAGCAAACCTGCTGTCCGATTATCAAACGCAGATAACCCCTCTCCCCCCCCTCTCTCTCTCTCTCTCTCTCTCTCTCTCTCTCTCTCTCTCTCTCTCTCTCTCTCTCTCTCTCTCTCTCTCTCTCTCTCTCTCTCTCTCTCTCTCTCTCTCTCTCTCTCTCTCACCATTATTTATGGTTCGTATTTAACTGGCATAAATATGTTAGTCCTGGCATGTATGTATTATGGAGAAGGCCTAGTAAGTTGTACAGCTTGTGCTTAAAACCATTTTTTTAAAAAGCAATAAAATATGTTTCAACCGATTTCCTTGTATAGATTTGTATTAAGTTTTGAAATCCCAATACAGAAGAGCAGTGGACAGGTCCGTGGATTTTAAATTAGAGTCAAACGTGAAAAGAACATGTGTGGTTTTGACATATTTGTTTTTTAGACAACATACTAGATGATTTTTTTGTCAATCCCTAAGTTCATTTATGAACAATTGATATAATGGTGCTTACATATGATGGTTATATTGTTAGAGGTTATATCAGTGGGCATCGTTCCAGCCAGTGCACCACGACTGGTATATCAAAGGCCATGGTATGTGCAATCCTGTCTGGTATGGTGCATATAAAAGATCCCTTGCTACTAATGGAAAAATATAGCGGGTTTTCTTCAAGACTAATGTAAAAATTCCCAAATGTTTGACATCAAATAGCCGATGATTAATAAATCAATGTGCTTCGGTGATGTTGTTAAACAAAACAAACTTTATCAGTGGGCAGTGCATTATCATAAACTGTTCATGTACGCAATCAGACTCCCTCACAAATAGATGTTGGAGAAATGGCTTCCTGACATAATGCTTTCTTTTGCAGTTTATACAATGACAATATTATGCAGGACATCCCTATACTAAATGTTAATCTGCTGAAGGAGGTCACTAGTTTCTTTACAAGCAGTTTCATTTTAATTGAATTCTTGATGTATATCATGTACAATTAAAGGTCACGGTAACCAATATTTTACCTATTACTGCAGATTAAAGGAAGTCCTTAATCGGGTCATCAAACATCACAAGCATAAACAATTCTAGATGGTGTTGTGTTACTTATCATCTATGTGGCCAACTTTTCAATTTACTGCTAGGAATGTATGTGTGTATTGCCAAAATGTTTATATTGTCAATGAATGAATAAATGTTTAATGACACCCCAGCACAAAAAATAAATCGGCTATTGGGTGTCAAACCGTGGTAATGGAAAAACAATGTGATGATCAACATCAATATAAAAATTCAAGATTTAAATAAAAACACTGTAAAAAAAACTCTGCAAAAATACAAATATCACAGATACTGACTTTTACTCAAAATTTCAATTTGTGCTGTATTGGTCAGTCGCAAAGAGTATGTTACACCCCTGCACCACGGTGAGGTTACAGCACGCGCAGGAGTTCATATTGTGATATAGGAGCCTGTATTACGATATGCGAAGACTAATTCTTAGCGAATTCTCAATTATTAGAATTTATATAGTGGTCTAATTTCACGTGCTACTTCATACAATGAAGTACCGGCCTCGGTGGCGTCGTGGCAGGCCATCGGTCTACAGGCTGGTAGGTACTGGGTTCGGATCCCAGTCGAGGCATGGGATTTTTAATCCAGATACCGACTCCAAACCCTGAGTGAGTGCTCCGCAAGGCTCAATGGGTAGGTGTAAACCACTTGCACTGACCAGTGATCCATAACTGGTTCAACAAAGGCCATGGTTTGTGCTATCCTGCCTGTGGGAAGCGCAAATAAAAGATCCCTTGCTGCCAATCGGAAGAGTAGCCCATGTAGTGGCGACAGTGGGTTTCCTCTCAAAATCTGTGTGGTCCTTAACCATATGTCTGACGCCATATAACCATAAGTAAAATGTGTTGAGTGCGTCGTTAAATAAAACACTTCTTTCTTTTCTTTCATACAATGAAAGGATATACCAGTCAATCCAGTTTCAGTTATTTTGTGTAAAGAAGAAATAAATTGGCCAAATCGTGTGTGGTACCAAATTAGTAAATTCCCAAATGATTACCAAATTTGTATTATTAAAATCTTCAAATAGATATTCCATTAGAGTATTCTGTCATTAGCAGGAGTCGCAAATTAGTTGTTATATGTTGGACCTAACCCTATTTTAGAAAACGGATGCTAAAACACAGACTTGTTTAGTGTAACACATTGTCGGTTCATTTTGACTTGACCCGAGACTACATCAACGTATGTCACATCTGTTTGCAGTTGGACCAGTTAAACGTTGTTTGTTCTCGTTCTAGATTCACTTCATTAAAAGGTTCGTGTGGATTAAGAGATGCTCTGAGGTAAACCCACTTCCTCGTAAGCTTGCACATTTGACCTGTTGTATGAAACAAACAGTCTCCTGTGTTCTCTTCTGAAGTCTATTTTTCTACACATGGAGCTTAAAGGCATACACTGAATACAAGGATACATTTTCTTTTTATCATCTGGCCCAAGGATGGATAATAAATCTTTGACCGTAAAGATCCAAGAAGACTGGGCTGCCAGTTTATACTTGGTAGCCAAATTCACCAAAAGTCCCACGTGAATTGCTGAATCCTAGCACCGAAATTGAATCATGTCAGTAGTAAAACCAACTTTGGAAACCCAAGCTGCTCGGACCACATTTAGATTCCATATTGGAGACCAGAAATGCTGCATCAGGCCAGATGCTTATAAAACTTAGTCTAGACTCGAGACTAATAGAGTCTGAGACGTGAACGTCATGACAACGCCATACAAATTGTATGTATGTGACGTCATTAGAGATTGAGTCTGGACGCTAACCGTTTTATAATCATGGGCTCTGGTCTTCATGTACGAGGCCCTTAATCACTGCATTAAGTTCTAGACAGAAAGCCAACATGGTATTGGTCACAATCACAGAAATATTATATTGTCTGGACAGATGGTGTTAAAGCAGTCTCCCCAACTCTGGTAATAGTGGAAGATCGAGATCTGCAAATTTTAAAATATTCAGAAACCATTTGCAGTTTAGCCACTTCAGGGCGATCTACATGTTACAATGGTATTGTCCAAACCTCTAAAGCGCCCTCAGAATTAGAATCGGTAAGAAATGTGGTTAAAGCATTTAAATCCAGTGCTGCAGGATTTGGAATTGGTAAAAGTATACAAGAAATTGAACTGGGTGGAAAACGTACTGAAATGTTCTTCAGTGGCTTGATTAGATGATGGCCTGTACAGTTTGCCGGCTAACACGCTGGTTACTTCCGTAATGTGTCTGTTCCTGATCTTCAATGTGATGGCATTAAACACATCAAAAAGGCAACTGGTTAACTCAAGGAGACTTCTGGATTGTGTTCCGCCCAATCTGATTATGTACTGTAGCCACCATCATACTGGTATTCCTCAAACAGTGTTGCCAATATTGTGTCATACTGAAGACAGCTAGAAGTTTCGGAATATTGATGCAGTTTGGTCTTCGAGGTGTGTTCCTTAACCTTCAGGTAGTACAATACCAAATAACTTCCGGCTGGGTCAAAGTTCGAGGTGCACCGAACTTTTGATAGAGAAGTGAACACCACAAGTCCTGTGATTGGTTATAAATGTGAGTGTGTTGGTTATAAAAAATAATAGTTTCATCTGGGTAAAATAAATGTGCAATTTTATTTCATCTAGTACCAATGTGTCAAGTAGTCTTGTGCTTGAAACATGTATGGGGTACCTGTAAAAAAAAGTACTAAAATTTTGTGCGAAACTAGGGTAGTCATAGACGCTACCCGTTATCTCAGAAACGAGCAGCTTGACCCCCATTTTTTTCTGATTCACATAAGTGTAAGGGGTGGTAGTATTTATATCCGTGGCATTTATGTCGGTTGATACGTTGCAGGTAGGAGTTTTAGCCGTATATGTTACTATTGTCGTCTATGGGATTTGATTTGGTAGTGTACACCCTTCAAGTGACACATCCACAAACCTATGATGGGTTGCATGAAACTGCAGCAAATATACTTCTAAAATAATGGCTGGGATACAAACTGACCAGTAGTTGGATCATCAAGCTGGGGTTGTCTAGGGTTATGTAAGGATTCAGGAACATCTGAACCCGCCGTAACAGCAGCTATCATGTGTGTCACGACTGATATAAGAAGTGTAAAGACTCCCTGACACCAATTGAATAAATCTGAATGACAAAACCATAATATGTGATCAGGGCCCTATCTCTGCACAATGCAGTCGAATGGGTATTTGGTAAAATAGTGCTTGATTCCATGAATATCCAGTATCTTGTCTATAGGACAGCCAGTCTGGATAAGTTTTATTTTTTATATTATTATTATTATTATTTATGTCATCAATGTTGTGTTTGATAAAAACAAATATAAGGTAATGTCATTAAATGAAGTTAAATAATGAAAACAAAAAGTGGGGTTAAAAAAAGGCTTTAAAAATTATTTTTGCAATGTGTGTGCAGTGTGTGTGTGTGTGTGTGTGTGTGTGTGTACAGATGCCATCTTCCTCATTCCTCCTTTTCTTATTGTTCTCTTCAACTTTTTCTTCTCAGACCCCAAACTAAAACCTGAACAAACTGTAATGTGATCCAGTAATGAGAACGTAACTAACCTTTTGTTTTGTGGGATTTTGGTGGGGATGTGGTGTGGTTAGTGTGTATTTGGTGTGTGTACAGATGAAATCTTCATTCATTCTTTTCTTATTGTCCTCTTGACAAACGTTTCTTCTCAGTCCCCAAACTAAAAATTGAATAAACTGTAACATGAACCATAATGAGAATTGAACAAACTTTTAGCAATGACAACTAATGGAAATTAAAAAAGAAAACTGTAACAGAAAACAATACTGAGAACTCAACAAACTGTAACAGAAATCTGTAATAACAACTAAACAAACTAACAGAAAATAATAACTGAACGAATTAATAGAAAACAACAGAGAACAAACAAACCAAAACAGAAATCAATAATTAGAACTGAACAAACTAACTGGAGCGAACAGTATGAACTGAACAAGTTGTGACAGAAATGAGAAGTGAATTAACTGTACCTGAAATCAGTAAAGTGAACTGAACAAACTGTAATAGAAATCAATCATGAGAACTAAAACAACTCACAATAATGAGAATTGAACAAAACCAAATATAAGAAATGAACAAACTGTAACAAAAATTAATAACGAGAACTGAACAAAGTGTAAGATCAGTCACTAATGAAAACTGAACAAACTCATGAAAGAAAGAAATAATGAGAACTCAACTATTAACAAAAATAAATAATTCAAACTGAACTGTAGCAGAAATCATGAATGAGAACTGACCTGTATCAAAAATCAATAATTAGAATTTAAAGAGAACAAACTTGCAGAATGAGAAATGAACCAAATTTTAACAAGAAGCAAAGAGAAATTAACCAAATGTAACAGAAATCAGTGATGAGAAATGAAAAAACTGTAAAATAAATCAATCATGTGAACTGAACAAACTGTAGAAGAAACCAATTTTTTCTTGTTAAATAAACGAACAGAAATTAATAATTTGAATTCAATAAACTCTAAACAGAATCCAATACAACCTTAAGAAAATCCAATAATGAGAACGAAACAAACTGTAACAGAAATCAATCATGGAAATTAAAATAAAAAAAAGAGAATAAGAAAAAGAGAATTGAACAAAACCAAAAATAAACAAATTAACAAAACCAAATAATAAGAACTAAATAAAGTGTAAGATCAGTCACTAATGAAAAGTGAACAAACCCATAAAAGAAAATAATAATGAGAACTCAACTGTAACAGAAAAAAATAATGAGAACTCAACTGTAACAGAACTAATGAATGAGAACTGACTCGTATCAGAAATCAATCAATAGAATTTACATGGAACAAACTAGCAGAATCCAACAATGAGAACTGAACTAACTCTTAACAAGGAGCTATGATGAGAAATGAATAAAATGTAACAGAAACCAGTAATAATATATTAACAAACATCAATAATGAGAACAAGACAAACTAACATAAACTAATGAGAAATGAACAAACTAAACAGAAACCAATAATGAGGACTGAACAAACTAACAGAAATAAATAATGACAACAGAACAAAGTATAACAAACTAATATCGACAACGGACCTAACTTTGAAATAAATCTGTAATTAGATCGGCCATACTGTAACGGAAAACAGAAATGAGAACTGAACAAACCACAACAGGAATCAATAACGAGAAGAACAAAACAAACTGTAACAGGAATCTGGAAGAAAAAATACTAAAACAAAACCCAATATTGAGAACTGAACAACAGTAACATTATAATAATAATGATGCGAATTTAGCAAACTAACAGAAATCAGTAAGGACATCTAAGGAAACTGTAACATAAATCAACGAACAGAACAAACCGTTGAAGAAACTAATAATGAGAACTGAATAAAACTAAAATAAACTAATGAGAAATGAGCAAACTGTAAAGAGAAATGAATGAGAACTGAACAAACGGTAACAGAAATCAATGAGAATGGAACAATTTGTAATGTAAACTAACACTGTAAACAGAAGCCAATGAAAACTGAACAAACTGTAACAGAAATCAATCATGAGAATAAAAAACCCCACAATAATGAGAACTGAACAAAACCCAATAAACGAAATGAACAAAATGCAACAAAAACTAATAACAAGAACTGAACAAAGTGTAAGATCAGTCACTAATGAAAATTGAACAAACTCATGAAAGAAAGAAATAATGAGAAATCAACTGAACAAATTAGCAGAATCGGAAATAAACCAAATCTTAACAAGAAGCAATGAGAAATGTAACAGAAACCAGTGATGAGAAATGAACAAATTGTACAATAAATCAATCATGTGAACTGAACACACTGTAGAAGAAACCAATTTTCTCTTGTTAAATAAATGAACAGAAATTAATAATTTGAACTCAATAAACTCATAACAGAATTAAATACAACCTTGAGAAAACCAAATAATGAGAACGAAACAAACTAACAGAAATCAATCATGGAAACTAAAATAAAAAAGAGAATAAGAAAAAGAGAATTGAACAAAACCAAAAATAAGAAATAAACAAATTAACAAAACCAAATAATGAGAACTGAACAAAGTGTAAGATCAGTCTCTAATGAAAACTGAACAAAGCCATAAAAGAAACTCAACTGTAACAGAAAGAAATAATGAGAACTCAACTGTAACAGAACTAATGAAGGAGAACTGATCCGTATCAGAAATCAATCATTAGAATTTAAATTGAACAAACTAGCAGAATCCATCAATGAGAACCGAACTTACTCTTAACAAGATGCAATGATGAGAAATGAACAAAATGTAACAAAAACCAGTGATAATATATTAAAGGGAGGGTAAACTCAAATAAGAGTCTTATGTGTTGGAAAGATGCATACCCGGACCACCAACACATACTGACAGTTTAACAAATGAAAAACACGTAATTTTAGAGTTACAAAAAAAAGAAGATTATTCCTTCTAACTGGGGGCAGCCATTCTGTTTCGTTTTTGTGACGACCGGTGGTATAGCTTGGGGCGAAGTGACGTCAGCTCCGTCCAACTCCTCTTAAGCACAGTGTAACAAATGCTCTAATTTACGACAAGGCGCTTCGCTTTCATCAACCTAACTTGTAAACAACATAAATGACTTGATAGTATAATAAACTAGTTAACTAAATATATTTCAGTTTGCATCAATAGAACGAAATGGAGTTCAAGTATTTTTCTCTTTAAAACAATCCAAAGAAAAAATGCTTATTATTAGGCCTATTGGTAGGGTACGTTCGAGCAAAAACGACCACTCACGATACCCAAGTGATAATTTTCTTTTCTTTGGGACTAAGTAATTGGTCAGTTTTATGATTTTAGATGGGAAAGTCTACTTAATCAAGGGTTTTACAGAATTACTTACAGTAATAAAGTGATAATGTCCATTATTATTTGAGGGGCGTCCGCGCGGCTATCAGACAATACCTTGTGATCTTAATAAAAGAGGCACGTCTTTTTAGTGTGTCTAGACACACTGTCTGGGGACCGTCTAAATATACATGTGCCAATCAGGAACCACAGGTACAGGCCACGGAAAGAAAAGACCAATTAACCAAGAACACACTCCGATTATTATTTCAGTACGTGGGTTAATTTATGTACAAAACATAATACAGTTATTTCAACACTTTGACAATGGTGGCTTATTTTGTAATGAAAAAATAATATATACTTGTTGCCGGCTTACTGGGATGGATATTATTACAGAACATTGCGATGCATCTGCAAAAATCAGGTATGTTTTGTTTCTTCAGTTCGAAGACTAATTCCTGACGTGACACGTTAGGTATTACGTAATCACCAGCTTGCCAGAGGGCGTATTCACTGGGATGGTACAAAATGGCTGCGCCCGTTATATATAAGAGCCGTCACATTTAAGCGTTTTATGAATTAACTATAAGATTATACTTGTTGATATTAAACAATAATGTGCGCTATATATCGTTGAATATGCATACCAGGCCAAATGCCTTAAAAGTCCCTTCCTTTAACAAACATCAATAATGAGAACATGACTAACAATCTAATTAAAATTAGCTCCACTATTACATGTGGATCTAACAGCAACCAGTTGTAGCTCATGTCCACCAATCAATACCTTACTTGCAGACTCATGCCAGTGATTTAAAAATAATTTAAAAACATTCCGAAGTATCCTGAGGGTATACGACATGTTTCGTGTGAATTACGAATGCCTTAAAACATGTTTTATTTTATAAAATAAATAATTTGTAATGTAAAACTGAAGACTGACTTTTTTTTTTTTTTTTTTTTTTTAATAAATAAATAATTTGTAATGTAAAATTGAAGACTGATAACCCATCCCGTACATATTGGTATTGTTCGCTGTACTGCGGCCACTAAAATAGACTCGCCCGATATTTTTAGATTTTGTATGCTCCCAAATAATGTTATAAAAGGCGAAATGTGATTGGTCAATATTTAAATTATTATTTACAGACGAAATGTTACCTGGACATTGGGGACTACGCAGTGTTGTTAGCAATCTGATTAAAATTAATTCTACTGGTCTAAATAAGGCATTCGTAATTCACACGAAACATGTATACCCTCAGGATAATTCGGAATGTTTTCAAATTATTTTCAAATCACTGGCATGATTCTGCAAGTAAGGTTTTGATTGGTGGGCATGAGCTCCAACTGGCTGCTGTCAGATCCACATGTAATTAGTGGAGCTAATTTTAATTAGATTGCATGACAAACTAACATAAACTAATGAAAAATGAACAAACTGTAAACAGAAACCAATAATGAGGACTGAACAAACTAACAGAAATAAATAATAAAAACAGAACAAAGTATAACAAACTAATATTGACAACAGACATAACTTTGACATAAATTGGTAATTAGATCGGCCATACTGTAACGGAAAACAAAAATGAGAACTGAACAAACCACACCAGAAATCAATAACGAGAAGAACTAAACAAACTGTAATAGGAATCAATAATGAGAACTGGAACAAAAAACACTATAACAAAAAACAATTTTGAGAATTGAACAACTGTAACATTATAATAATAATGATGCGAATTTAGCAAACTAACAGAAATCAGTAAGGACATCTGAGGAAACTGTAACACAAATCAACGAACAGAACAAGTGGTTGAAGAAACTAATAATGAGAACTTAATAAACTGTAACATAAACTAATGAGAAATGAGCAAACTGTAAACAGAAGCCAATGAGAACTGAACAAACTGTAGGAGAAACTAATAATGAGAACCGAACAAAATATACCATATAGTTATAATTAAAACTGAATAAACTGTAACAAAAGTCAACAATGCGAACTGAATAAATTATAACGAACAACAAATAACGAGAATTGAACACTGTAACATAAAGCAGAAATGCGAACTTAACAAACAGAAGTCAACTATACGAACTGAACAAATTGTAACATACATCAATAATGAGAACAGAACAAACTGTAAAATAACGATAATTAGAACGGCCAAACTGTAAAATAACGATAATTAGAACGGCCAAACTGTAATATAAACCAATAATGAAACCCCACGATAATAAAAACTAAACACACTGCAGCAGAACCCAGTAATACGTATTAAGCAATCACTTAACAAAACTAAAAGAGAGAACTGTAATAGAAAACAGAAACGAGAGAAACCAATGAGAAATGAACACACCATAACAGAAACCAATGATGGGAACTGAACAAACTAGCAGAAATTATTAATAAAAACTGAACAGATGAAACTGAACAAGACAATCAAACTGAACAAACAACAGAATGTTTAAGACGATAACAGACTGAAATGTCAGAGAAGGCGATACGAACACATATAACATATATTAGTAAGTAATATATTAATAAGATTTTTTGTGTGTTAAATATCATGTTCTGAAAAGAAAAGAAAGAGAAAAACAGACACCAAATATAACGTGCAAGACCAGACACTGAGAGATAAGAAAGGAAAACATTAATTAAAAAAGATATGACTATATATACATGTATGTATAAAACAAATATATAATACTTTCAACTACATTCTCGTAGAAAACTAATACTAAATAATTGCATTTACTAGTAGTCCACTGGCTAAGGGGGTCGCCTTGTGCATAAAATGTCCCCTAAGATACTCTTCATATTCTTTAAGTACAGCATTTGAATGGATAAAAAAAAAGTGAGGGTAGACTGTAACCTGCCAATAACTGAAAAAATGACGTTCAAAGCTGAAGCATCCATGGCCAAATTTAAGGGAAAGATTTAGAGGGGGCAACTAAACTCGTTCTAACTATGTAACCAACGCTGCCCTGTCACTACAAAAGGAAGCAAGATACGTTTTTAAGTTTTCTAGAAAAGAAGCAAAAACATAAACTTAATGGCTCTCATAGCTAGCTGTAACCATTCAATAAACCATTCATCTCATAGCTAGCTGTAAGCTAGCTGTAACCATTTAGTTGTGTTAAAAGGGACTAAATGAACAGATAAAACAATATTATGCATTAAAATGTAGCAATGAGAGTCAACAAAGTTTGTGTGTTTGTTTGCGAAAATGTTTCGCCATGACAGGGCTGTTACGGTCACAGAACAGCATTTGCTAATACTGGATACCTCAAATCTATATTGTATAAACACTATATTGAAAAAGGCATACTTTTTATGCAAGATTTATTGAATGAGCAAGGACAGTTTATGGATTATGAAGTTTGTAAAGCAAGATACAATATAAAATCAATTTTTTTAGAATATGCCACTTTAATAAGAGCAATCAGAACATTTATTAAAACTGATAACCAAATATTTGTACCTCTGAACAATCCAATTTTCCCTTTCAATCTAAGAATTTTTCTAAAAGATGCAAAGGGATATAAAACAATATACCAATTATTGAACAGGGATAAAGTAATACCTACATCACAAATAAAATACTGTAAATTGGGTTGTACTTTTTCTCCACAAATATGGGGATATTATTACAGTTTACCGTTTTCAGTTTTAAAAGACCCATCTTTAATGTGGTTCCAGTATAAAATCTTACACAGAACTATAGCAACAAATACTTTTTTGCATAAAATAAAATATATAGATTCTGATATTTGTCATTTTTGTTATCTCCAACCAGAAACATTGGAACATTTGTTTTATAATTGTACAAAAGTTGCTGAAGTCTGGAAAGCTGTTAAATATTGGTTACAAGCCAAAGATGAACACATCTCATTGGACAAAAATATAGTTTTGTTTGGACTTACAAATCAAAAATACAGATTTAGTAATTGGCTAATTATTAATGTAAAATATTACATTTATATAATGAAACTTCATAAGTCCGGTCTAAATGTTGAGGCACTTCAAAATATAATAAAAGATAAACTGCAAATTGAAAAATATATATTGTATAAAAAAATGTCAGTTCAGTTAATTTGAAGAAGTTTGAAGACCTTGGCAAATTTTCTTCGAAACAAATGGTTAATGGTTATAGTTTGGAAATCTGTCTTCTTTACTCTTTATTTTATTTTACTCTCTCTCTCTCTCTCTCTCTCTCTCTCTCTCTCTCTCTCTCTCTCTCTCTCTCTCTCTCTCTCTCTCTCTCTCTCTCTCTCTCTCTCTCTATCGACTTGAACATTCTCTCTTATTTTTTTATCTGCCCATATGAAACCTGTAATGTAAAGGTATTGTATATTGGTTATTTTTAATAGAGGTTATTCACGGCACATCATTTTGCATCCCTTGTTGAGAATAACCTCTATACATGCATATTTATATATGTACATGCAGAGATTTGTCCAGGATTTTTCACCAGGGTCCCATAGCAGATGAAATTGGGAAAACAAAATAAACAATGAAGACAAATTGAGAATTTTCAATGCATGTTTCTTTTGGGAGGGGGACCTTTATGGGTACCAGAGAATGTCTGGATAGATCCCTGACATATAGGCCTATATTATAGACTCATACTGTAAGTAATGACTTTAGGGCCCCCAACCCTGACATTACCAAATGGTTTCTGGGGTAATAAAAATTTAAAAAAGAAAAGAAAAAAAGAAAAAAAAAGAAAGATACTGGATACCTCTGAGCCATAAAACTATTTTATTTAATGAGGTCAAAAGGTCGTGGATATCAAACAATTCACAAACTTTGAGTCTTGGATGAATAAGATTAATTTTCCACAAATGATTGGTCTTTATATAATTTGTTGTATGTGTACATGTGTGTGTGTGTGTGTGTGTGTGTATGTTTGTACTGATGTATGTATGTATGTATGTTTGTTTATATGTATGTACTCGTATGTATATGTGTATTTGTGTGGGTGTTTGTATTTGTGTATATGTGTGTGTGCTTGTGTTTCTATGTGTATGTGTAATAATTAATATGGTGGGTGATATGTTATTGAAAGAAGATCGCCAAAATCATGTTTTGGGCGACTAACGTCATTATGTTTAAATGTTTAAAGTTGTCCAAACGGGACTGGTCACATTTGGCTACCTGGCGACTGGCAGTTTGGAGCCCTGGTACATGTGTATGTATGTGTGTGTACGTGTGTGTGTACATACATCTGCATGTGCATGGTGTGGTGATGTCTTTGTGTATGTATGTATGTATGTATGTATGTGTATGTATATATGTATATGTGTATGTATATATATGTGTATGTGTATGTATATATATATATACAGTGTTCGAGATTAAAAATTTGGGGCAGTATCCCAGATGGATGCTAACATTTCAAAATCTGGTATCCCACCTGAGAATTTAGTATCCCGCTTAAATGATATTCATAAATAACATCGTAATAAACTTGGACGACACTGTTACTTAACTTAACCGGTAAATGACGATTTTCATTGTTTTATCGAACAATAAAATGCAGGATTAAAAAAATCAACAACATTATATGGTATCCCGGTGGGATACTGGGTTAGTGAAGTCTGGTATCCAAAATTAAATTCTGGTATCCCCGGGATATTGGGATACCGTTAATCTCGATCTCTGATATATATATATATATATATATATATATACTCTTCAAAAAAAGAAACGCAAAAGGGTACAAATGGGTTATAACTCCGATTTTATGTTTCCTACCGGTTCATGCTTTGTGAATATAAGGTCATTGCATGTCCCAAACACATTCCCACGGTTACATTCAATAAAACGCAGCTACTGTACAATAAAGTTCCAAAATGTGAATATTCGCAAAAACGCAGCCACGTGCAAACCATGTCACCACTGCACGTGTGTTGTCTGCACGTGCAACATGAACACCGACAGTATAAAAGTGCAGGGTGTTCGCTTGCCTGGCCTCTGTATCTGGCCGACAGTTGACAATCCAGGACATGCCACGTCTCAGTGAACCGCAGAGAAACAATGCCATCGGCCGACTAGACGCAGGCGAATCCAGAACGGCCGTTGCCAGGGCATTCCATGTGTCCCCAAGCACCATCTCCAGACTGTGGGACCGTTACCAGCAACATGGATCAACACGTGACCTCCCTAGATCCGGTCGACCACGGGTCACTACCCCCGGGCAGGACCGCTACATCCGGGTACGCCACCTTCGGGAACGATTGACTACTGCCACCTCCACAACCGCAGCAATACCAGGTTTGCGCAGGATATCCGACCAGACAATACGGAACCGCCTACGTGAGGTAGGAATTCGTGCCAGACGTCCAGTTCGAGGTGTCATCTTAACACCACAACACCGTCGACTCCGACTGCAGTGGTGCCAGATTCACCGACAATGACAACTGCGATGGAGACAGGTGTGGTTCAGTGACGAGTCCCGATTTCTGCTCCGACGTCATGATGGAAGATGTTGCGTGTATAGGCGTCGTGGTGAACGTTATGCGGCAAACTGCGTGCAGGAAGTGGACAGATTCGGCGGGGGTAGTGTCATGGTGTGGGCAGCCATCTCACACACTGGCAGAACTGACCTGGTCCACGTGCAGGGCAACCTGAATGCACAGGGCTACATTGACCAGATCCTCCGGCCACACATCGTTCCAGTTATGGCCAACGCCAACGCAGTGTTCCAACATGACAACGCCAGGCCTCACACAGCACGTCTCACAACGGCTTTCCTACAGAACAACAACATTAATGTCCTTCCTTGGCCATCGATATCACCGGATTTGAACCCAATTGAGCATCTATGGGACGAGTTGGACCGACGCCTCCGACAGCGACAACCACAGCCCCAGACCCTGCCCGAGCTGGCAGCAGCCTTGCAGGCCGAGTGGGCCACCATCCCCCGGGACGTCATCCGTACTCTGGTTGCTTCAATGGGCAGGCGGTGCCAGGCAGTTGTCAACACACGCGGAGGCCACACCCGGTATTGACTCCAGATGACCTTGACCTTGGTGGTGTGTCCTATCACTTACTCACAATGGACTAGAGTGAATTGTGAACAATCCTCCAACATTTGGTAATTATCGGACTCACCATTCAATAATTAAATCAATTCTCCAAATGTTACGACAATGTGGTTTTGCGTTTCTTCTTTTGAAGAGTATATACATATATATATATATATATATATATATATATATATATATATATATATATATATGTGTGTGTGCTGTGTGTGTGTGTGTGTGTGTGTGTGTGTGTGTATGTGTGTGTATGTTGTGACAGTTTTAGCACAATCCATTGTGTTCTTGCAATTAGCTCCCAATTCCAGTTTGTATGTTAAGACTTGTTCAACCGTTGCAATCAAGCTATCTATATTGATGCCATTACGATCAGATCAGGTCAGGTCATAGGGTTTTACATGCACATTCAGAGCAAGCTGTTGTAACACACGTCTGTCATGGGCACAGATGCCGGCCTTGGTCGGCTCCTCTGTCCAGGACAGGAATATGTCATAACGATGTTTCCAAGTCGTTTATGCTTTCAATGTTGCTTGTCCTAGCTTTACTTTTGTAGGCACAGCCAGTTAAAGTACTGATGGCATGCAATAGCTTATACACATTGGATCCAGCTTTTGCAACCAAGATATATACAGGATCACATCGAATGGAATCATTAGCTTTCACATAGAGATTATAGACAATTAAAATGGAATATGTGTCTGGAAACATCACTAATATCTGACACAGGGTTTCATATTTTTGCATGTAATGTGGACGAATGTTCATTTGCTTCTTTGACATCAACACACTGCTCTGGACTTTACTTGTACATCTATTATATGGCATGGATTCATCTGGTCTCCATGTATATGGCATGAATGATTATATCTACAAATCTGCTGTAAACATTGAATTGCTACATAGGGTTTTCTAAATCAGCATATTCATGAAAAATAGGTGTGTGGTGTTAAATACATTTTTTAAAAAGTTTTCTAGTTTTCGTTTATGAAAACTGGTCCCAAACGTCATATCGCTATATCATAGTTCATTTCAGAGCTTATTATATCTAGTAGATTATAAGCCTTGGTGTGGTGGTCGAAAGTGATCATAATTTTGGAAATATCATGTCACATGACCCTGTATGCTTTTGTAAAACATATAGTTCAATATTGTAGTAGACTGGCGTAGCTTCAAATATTGATAAAAGCATAAAACGTGGCAGATATGAAGACTAATATACTAATTTTATATAGATCATTTTCAGATATTAGGTCACCTGAAATTCTACACGCATGCGCAGGATGCTGAAATGACCTAGAGCCTGTGTGTACCGGCTATAGAAATTAAAGCCAATATAATGGGTGTCTATATAAATATTATTTGTGCTGGAATGTATTGAAAGTTGAAATTAAGACCAATTTAATTCATACAGTAGGTAGCCATCTTAAAATTGAAAATGACTACATTAAAATGTGTTTCATTACTATAACTGGTTTCAATAAAAACACAGTTGTGATAAAAGAAAAAAACAAGATAAAAAAACCTTGCACATAAGTAAACTAGTATATATACAGATAATTTTCAGATATTGGGTCACCTACAAGTATTCTTGTTTGCGCATGCGCCATGATGTACTTATATGTACCAGTTATGCAAACCTGACAACTTACTGAAACCACAGCTTGATTGTGGTACTGTTGTTCTTTATGTTTCAAGCTCAAAGAGCTGGGCACCAAACTCACTACTACATTGACGTGCCTCCAGTTGTATGCGAAATTAAAGAAACACCTAGTTTAGCTTCAGGTGTAACGTCCTTGTTGAGAAATATGTTTGAACATGTGGCTCAAGAATATAAGAAAATGTCGAAAATACAGTGCCATCTTGTGATACATACCATGCAAACCGACAGCCACTGAATATCGAATTATCTCACACACTTCACTGCTTCCTTTAGCGCATCATGCTACCCATTCCTTTTGTCATGATCAGCCTTCTGTGGACGTGGGTGATAATGCAGTTGATCATTTAAACAAAAACAGTCACCAGTACTGATATTTAACAAGCGGCAATAATTATAATATTACCAAACAGATCCAAAGGAAGAGGACTAAAAGGTATACTCAAGCTTACGGAGATGTTTGGAGGGCTCGATGTAAAGATGGTAACTCTGGGGACAATGAGTAGCTTACTGGAGATAAGTAGATGGATAAACGTATTATTACTAGCAGAAATTGTATCACCTGGAACAGATTATTCTTTCTTCTTCTTTTTTTTCCTTCTTCTTTTTTCTTTTCTTCTTTTTTTGTTCTAGGTATACAGCACAGTGTAAGCTGCTGCTGTCTTGTACATTCTGCAGGACTAGTCCTATAAAAATTCCATAATCGCGGATGCAAGCAATGTGCAACCTTTAATGGGATTTAAATATTGGCAAAACTACAAACCTGCCCCCAGTTTTAGACCTGAGCAATTGCAATTGCAATGGATTTTGAATTGTGTATTCCTGTCTATGTGTGTTCGCTACGATAGGCCTAAGTTAATGCACCATGTTAATGACTTTACAAAGGCCACACCTACTAGAGATATGGTCACTTCACGGTATACAAGACAAAACAAGTGTCCCTATCTGTGCGGACCGACTAAGCACGTGAAGAGAATAATGGAGTTGGAGGTGCAATTCGTTTCCCTTAAAATGCAGGTGCTCTTCAATGATGAATGATTGCAAGCCCAGAGGTCACCCGCGTTATAACAATACTATCAATACTCTATGCAGCGTTTGGTAACATGTTGATGCCAAGCCCTGATATGAATACGGCCAGAAAGAAGCAGTTTGCAAGAAGAAAATCTGTGTAACGAAGATCATCCAGCTAACTGTACTTGAGCAACATGCAAAGAGTGAAATCTACCAAGGTGGTCATATCTAGGCTCTTTTTGCCTACTAGTTGAGGCTGAATTAAGATGGATGATGACAAGTATGAGCCACACTTGTCGGTTTATCCAGAAGCCTGAAACGCCTATCATAAATTGGTTTCTTGTGGCTGCAAGAAAGGATGGCAAATGTTACAAAGCTCATCTTCAGATCATTGCCCTGTCTTGGGGTGTGAAGTATGGGGGGGGCGTTGTATCCATTAGCAGGCTTAGCACCAACATGTACAATATAGCATGTTATTTGAATGAATGAAGTATTTTTTATAATTACACTGAACATCGATACTATGATGAATTTCTATGGTTTGTTGAAGGAACATCTTTCAAATTAAAAACACTTATGAATTATGCTATAGAATCAAGTTTAAAGGGGATTTTTTTTATTATTTACTGTGACAAACATTCATTTTTTTTTAAATCCTTTTTTTTTCAAAATAAAGAGATATAGCTATTTATTTGATTTTTACTAAAAATAAAAGTGATGGGGTCAATGTGACATGATATTTTTGAAATCGTGTCCACCGTTGACCATCACACAAGATGTTTTAATAAGATACATGTAATAAGCTATAAAATGAGTTATGATGTGGCCATGAGACTTTCAGAAGCATGTTAGAAAAGAACATGAAAAGTATTATTTTTTATTTAACCATCTGGTTTTGTTTTTGTGTCATTAATATGATATATTTTCTTGTTTTATATAGCAACAATTTTTTTTTTTTTTCTCTTGATCCATTAAACTAAAACAATATTGACCATAATTTTAGAATGTTAGTTAACCTTAAAAAGAAGGGGGGGGGGGGGAGATATAGCTCTTTATATATAGTTTTTGCACAACATAAGTACTGGTCACATGACATGATTTTCCTAACATTCTGACCACTTTTGGTCACCACACTTGAGGTTTATAATAAACCACATAAAATAAGCGTTCAAGTGAGGTATAAAACCGACTTCGATGGTGTTGTGGTTAAGCTATCGGACATAAGGCTGGTAGGTACTGAGTTCGCAGATCAGTATCGGCTCCCACCCAGAGCGAGTTTTAACGACTCATTGGGTAGGTGTAACCCCACTACACCGACTTCTCTTTCACTAACCACTAACCAACTATCCTGGACAGCCAGCCCAGATATCTGAGGTATGTGCCCGGAACAGCGTGCTTGAACCTGAATTGGATATAAGCACGAAAATAAGTTGAAACTTCAATGAATTAATGAATGAATGAGCAATGAAGGTCGGAAAACGTTGTTTTAGCGTGCATAATGATTACCTATGGGTGTTTGATCTTGCTATATGCTTTCATGTTGTTTGAATCTGAAAGTACTTGTTTCAGTGTGTCAGTGATATTACAAACACAATGATAATGGCGCCACTTTTACCTGTAGCTTTGGCGAACTTTTAAAAGTTTATTTATTACTTATAGGTGCATTCCACTACTCAGTATCTGAAGAATTACGACAATAAATTTATACAAATTGCTATCACTTGGCGAAAACATTGGTCCATTCTCAAATGTTCATGACTTTTTTTTCTTCTGGTGACCTAATTAAATTAAATATTTGCTTAATGATTATTTCATTGCATAGATGGTTCTAATACAAACATTTTGAGAGGTCATGTGTTGTTCTGACAGATAATACAAATTTAGTTGCCCACACCCCTGAAACAAATTTCTAAATATGAAGAGTAACTTAGGCGCAAAAGAATACTGACTCGCTACCCAATCCCAAATTACTTTCCTGGTGTGACTTGGTGTGGATCTCGGATGGGCAGACGGATGACGCACGGGAAAGATGGAAGAAGAGGACCAGAAAAAGAAACAAAAAGGATAACAACAATAACGGCACAAGCTTTCCGGCCCTTATCTGCCGACCCTATACGAGTTGCCCCCGACAATCGGTGGCGGCAGAACTGGACAAACGATCACTGACGGATCGGGTACAAATTCTATATCAGATTTTGGTTACAATGGCAAAGATTAATATGTAAAAAAAAAAAAAAAAAAGGCTCACAAATAACCCCCCACCCCCCTCCAACGAAGAAGAATCCAAAACAAAAACTCACCGAACTTCCAGGCGGTTCCACAAACTTATCGTAATAATTGTGACGTCAAATCATTGATGACGTCAACAACGTTTGTAGCCAAGGATCAAAAGCACCTCCTAGCGGATGTTTCTAAATTAAATGGACAACTCGTCCTTAATTCCTCCATCTTCGACTAAATATTAAGTGAAAAAAATATTATGCAGGGTGGGTGTCTGAACTATGGGGAGCGACATTTTCAGAGGGGTTCGAGTCGTAGGCACGGCGGAAGTAAGTAAACACTGTGGGGTGGGGGTGGCTGACTGAAACGAGGGCACAAAGCAAAGTTTCTGTTGTCCGAACCAAATTGTTAACAACTACGAAAAATTACTTTCCTACCTTTAATTGCCGTTAGATTTCCTCCAAAGTTTGTCCAGACAGAAATCTTGAAAAAACCCATTACAATGACACAGATTCCACATACCAGATGATAACTATGTCACCTATATCGACTTAGCCGAGAGCGCATAGGGCAAAAAGCATGTAATTTTGTGTCAGCTGCCATTTTATGGAATATTCTTCAAGAGGGGTGAAAGGATAGGACTTAATCTAACAACGTCATAACATGTTATGATATGAAAGCAAACATGATCACGTCATATTATTATTATTTTTTTTTTTTTTTTTTTAAAATAAAGATACCACTAGAGATAATTGATTTCATATTAATTGTTTCAGATACTTTGGAGGCTTTCACCCCTCTTGAAGAGTATTCCATAAACAAGCAACATGGCAGACAGCAGAAAACTGCATGTATTTTTCCCTATGCAATATCAGCAAAGACGATATCGGCGACATCGTTGCAGTCTCATGTGTGGAATCTGTATATTTGTAGTGGGGTTTTTGCGATTTGTGTCCGGACAAACTTTGGAGGAAATCTAACGGCAATTTAAGGTAGGAGAGTACTCTTTTGTAGTTGTTAACAATTTGGTTCGGACAATTGGGGGTTCGGAGGTAGGTCTACGCTCCTCCATAAAAAAAACTATTGTCCGAACCAAACGTGTTAACAACTACGAAAAATTACTCTCCTACCTTTAATTGCCGTTAGATTTCCTCCAAAGTTTGTCCAGACAGAAATCTTGAAAAAAAACCATTACAATGACACCGATTCCACATACCATATGATAACTATGTCACCTATATCGACTTCGCTGAGAGCGCATAGGGCAAAAAGCATGTAATTTTGTGCCAGCTGCCATTTTGACTTTTTATGGAATATTCTTCAAGAGGGGTGAAAGGATAGGACTTAATCTAACAATGTCATAACATGTTATGATATAAAAGCAAACGTGATTATGTCACATTATTTATTATTAATTTTATTATTATTATTATTATTTAAAAAAATTTAATGAGTATTCCAGAAACAAGCAACATGGCAGACGGTAGAAAATTGCATGTATTTTTCCCTAAGCAATCTCAGCAAAGACGATATCGGCGACATCATTACAGTCTCGTGTGTGGAATCTGTATATGTGTAGTGTTTGGTGTTTTTTGCGATTTGTGTCTGGACAAACTTTGGAGGAAATCTAACGGCAATTAAAGGTAGGAGAGTAATTTTTTGTAGTTGTTAACAATTTGGTTCGGACAAAGATGCCCTGAAATGCAATTTCCTGCATTCTACAAGTAAAGTTCATCTGATTTATTACCAATAATATTTTTTATTCAGAATTATTGCCAGAGTCCGGGTCCTCCATGGTCCCGTATCCATAGACTGTTCCCTTGTGACGCGCCACATTGACAATGAACCTTGTTTTGCTTAGTGGCCGTTCCTGTAAGTTGAACCCGGGGAACATGTGGCCTTGTGCACGGCAACACAGGGAATGAAAATGCTCATTCTTTTTCATACGCCACAAGAGTGTACAAGCCATTTTGGTGTTGATAGTGATGTGAAGCTATTCTTAATATGAGTGAAGCTGGATTTATTGAGGTGGTGAGAGGACAGTAGCTGCTGTAGGACCCTAAAAGTAAGGATCACCATGACAAACACCAGTAGTTCGGTTCATCCTTTAGTTGTAAACAAAATAATTTTTGCTTTAAACGTTTTGGTGCTTTCCTTGATTTCCATTCTGTTCAACGTTTCTTTTATAAGATAATCACGTGGTGATAAGTAGAATAATTCAGTAGTGCACACTCCACAGGGAACATGCTATGAAGACAGAGGATACACGGCCAAGTACGAGGTCATAACGCCACAAGTTCACAAGGGAACAGTCTATGGATACGGGGCCTAAGGGTCTATACATTATCGGTCTTGTGGTTCTCTCATTCACCTTGGCGCCAGACTGGAGATAAGACGTGTCGTTTGCAGCTATCGGTCAAGCATTGTGGGTGTGGGTAATTTTTAGCATGCTGCCATCAGAGAACAGTTCAAGCACGCCTGCTGTGGGCACAACCTCGACTTCGCCAGAGTTGTCTATGACAGTAAGGGGGGGGGGGGGGGTGGATTTCGAGGTATGGCTGTAAGTTTCCGTTTAGTACTGGCCAATTTCAAGCATAATTAGGTTCGGCTTTGATTTACCCAATGTCAGAAAATATTGAATACTACTTTAATTTTTATATAATAATAGACTTTGCAAAGATAGCAAAGGGCAAACTACATGCAGTTTTCTGCCGTCTGCCATTTTGCTTTTTTATGGAATACTCTTCAAGAGGGATGAAAGCCTCAAAAGTATGTGACATAATTAATATAAAATCAATCTTTTAAAGGTCATTGATTTTATATTAATTATGTCACATAGTGGTATCTTTTAACAAGCAAATACCAATAATAAAAAAAAGATAAAAACTTTATTGCATATAAACATTCCACATACGGAACTGGATGCAAAACATATGCATAAACAAGAAACAAACAAAATGACTAAATAAGAACTAATTATGGGCAGTACATGTATAATCGTGAACAAATTTGCATTCCGCACCAGCACAGGCTGGATTTTGGTTTTGCATAATATATATAAATTTATCTTGCATACTCATACTTTTAAATAGGTAATTATGGAAAGTTAGATATGCATATAATGTGACACGTTGACTATTATATTTCTTACATATTATGATATGATGGTATTCATCTTCAGTTACATTGCAGTGGTCACATAAATGTTCTTCCACTGGAGTGAAGGGTTTTGTATGGCGCCCAGTCTCTATTTTTAATTTGTGGTCACTGAGACGTAATTTAGTAAAAGCTTTACGGTGTTCCGGATGTATACAGTGTAATAAATATGGCTCTAGTTGAATATTGTGTTTATATAATTTGTACGTTCGCATCTTATTACTGGATCCATCTCTTTTGGCTGGAGCTATAAGGTTTTATTTTTAAATATTCTGATACTTAGTTTTAATTATATTTATAAGATGAATGGGATAATTGACAGTGCTTCGTTTTTGATTCAACTCACCAATGTAATAATATAATTTGTGAAGCCAACCAATATTTTTCTTTTCAAGGCTTGTGCATTCAGAGAAAGCATGTTGTAAAATAATGTTGTCCGTAGTTTGCATATGGGAGTAAAAATGTAACATTCTTTTTACCACAGACAACAGGAGTGGGTACAAACCTAGCTCAGCTCTAGAGGCCCAATTATGGGTACGACTATTAACCTGTAGTGTTGATTTACAGAATTTTAAAAGCACTCTCTCTGGCAGGAAAGGTTCCAAATATTTTAATGATATGAACTGGGCACCCCAAACCTCACTGGCATATAAAAGGACAGGCTCAACAAGAGAATTAAATAACTGGCATGAAATGTCTACATGTAGGTTAACATTTGAGAATTATTTCTGCATCTTGTAAAAACAACCTAGTCCTTTGCTCCAAAGTGATCGGGAACATTCTTTAAAATTTCCATTTTGAGTAAAGTCAACCCCTAAATATGTATACTTTGTTACAACTGGGACTTTATTGCCCGAGAGATGCCAAGTAAGCTTATTTGTTGTACTTTGGCCATCAAAAATAACAAGTTTTGTTTTATTTAAATTAATAGTAAGATTGTTTCATTACAATATATATCTAGTTGATCAAGGAGCTGTTGTAGACCATGTGGGGTTTCTGATAAAAGTAGAAGATCATCTGCAAAAAGTAGATGGCTTAAGCGCATTGTGTCTAGTGATACTTTATCTCCAATGTTACATAAATATTCTTGGAAGTCATTAATAAACATAGTAAATAGTGTTGGAGATAAAATACAGCCTTGGCGAACACGAATGTTTGATTGGAATGGTTGTGATATGCCTTTATCAGTCTGAACACTATATGTAACATTAACATATAAAGATTCGATTATTTTTAAAACATTACCTGTAACCCCCATAAGAGCAATTTTATTAAATAATTTGCTTCTATCCACAGAATCGAATGCTCGTTTGAGATCTACAAAGCATGCATAGACCTTTTTCGTTTTACATTTATAGTTATCAATCAGGGTTTTTAGTGTAAATATGTGATCTGTTGTTCTAAATCCTGTCCTGAACCCAGCTTGACAGATATCAATTTGGTTGGTTTGTTGTAGGTAGTCTACAATTCGTTTATCTGTTATTTTGCAAAACAATTTACCAATACAACTACTTAGAGAGATTCCACGATAGTTACTTGGGTCTGTTTTGTCACCTTTTTTTGTGCAAAGGGACAATTATTGAAAGGCTCACTGTGGAGGAAAATAGCCTATTGACAATATATCATTGAAAAGTTTGACAACATGATCTAGTATTAACGGAAAGAGACATTTGATAAGCTCATTACTGACATTGTCTACACCCTGTACCTTTTTCAGCCTAATATCTTCAATACATGCTATAATTTCCAGTGCTGATATTGGTGAATTAATCACTTGGTTATCCTGCAGATTAGTATAATCAACCTCATTAGAAGAACAATTAACTGTTGGATCTTGGTAGATCTTTTCAAAGTGGTCTACTAATTCATGAGGATCAGGGAACACTTCGGGGTTTTTTTATCCTTAATACTGTTAATTGTATGCCATAAAGCTTTTGTGTCATTCTTAGGTATACTTCTAAGTTTTGAAACAAGATCACTTTTATGAGACCTTTTTTTATGACGGGTTAATCTCTTATATTTCTTTTTGGACAGAAATGCATTTTGCTTTGTTTCTTGTGTTATTAGCATTAAATGTCTTGAATTTAGATTCCATAGCCAATTTGGCATTTTAGCATTCTATGTCAAACCAAAGATTTTTATTCAGAGATCTATTTAGATTCTGATTTTTGGTAGCATATATATTTATGGCATTTACTATAGATTCAAACAAGTTGACATAGCAGCTTGCGTCTACATCCGACGTTGGTGGTGGTGTCAAAATGAACCTATTGAGTGCCTCTTTGTTTTCATCTGACATTACTGCCGAGTATACACGTGGTTTGCTATTATTGTGCCATTTTCTTTGTTTACGTTTCGTGAATTTATGGCTGATTTATTTTTTGGATTTTCCTGTGGAGAACTGACAGTGATCTGATGTCCATGAAAGTGGTTTAATATTAAAATATTTCAAATGGCTGTAGAGTTCTTCAGATGCAAGAACATAATCTACAACACCCTGACCATTGTACGTGTGGCATGTAAACTGTCCCAAGTGATCTCCAACTGTTCTACCATTTAAAATAATTAAATTTGATATGAGGTATTGTCCAAATTTGTTCGTTATATTATCTCGGCTATTTCTTTTTGTCTCTATGGTAGTAAAAATATCTGACGGTACACGTTTTCAAGAAAATTAACTCCATCACTATTCACACACCCACACTCGGTAGCAGTTCTAGCGTTAAAGTCCCCGCCAATTATTATCGATCCATGCTGCGAATATTTTAAAACTTCATTACTTAAAACTTCAAGACATTAAAGGGATCTGTTGTTAAATTTTTCCAATATGATGAATTTTCAGGTGGTACATAAGTAGTGCAGACAAATATATCTTTGTCAACCGATAAAAACGTTTTACTAATTCTAATCCATAATGTAAATTCACTACATGCTACAAAAGAAACAAAAGGCTTTAAACCAGTTTTACATTTTAAAAAAAGCCAATCCACCACGGGATGCTTGCACAAACTGTTTGCGTGGATTGGAAATTGAAAAATATCCTGTAAAAGTGAAGTCACTCGTTTCCTAACCATGTCTCAGAGAGACCAATAACACGAAAGTTTTTAAAACACTTATTAAATTCATCACGTTTTAAGTCGGATATACCTTGTATATTCCAAAATGAAATATTAAATTGTGAATTTGATGTTAACATTAATCAAATTCAACCTTCCGGAATGCTGATCCATTGGCTATATAACCCCCTACTTCACCTCTCTCACATACACTTCACGTTTTGCACACATTTGTGTACATGAATATCGGAACAGTTTATTGAGATGCTGCAGTATATATTGAGCACTCTGATGATCAGTGAATGGCATCCTGCTGGTAGCGCTTGAGAATGGATGATATTGATGTTGATTGCTTATCCTGTCATTTGGAGTTGACGTCATAATGTTTGCTTTTATATCACAACATGTTATGATGTTGTTAGATTTAATCTAAGTTATATCATTTCACCCCTCTTGGAGAATATTCCATAAAAGGTCAAAATGGCAGCCGACACAATATAACATGCATTTAGCCCTATGCGATCTCAGCGAAGGCGATATTGCTGACATGGTATCATCTAGTATGTGGGATCTGTGTCATTGTAATGCAGGGCCGTACCCTCCGGGGGGGGGGGGGGGGGCAGCTGCCCCCCCTGAGAATCTTGTCCTCTTTTTTTATATATATCTCCAGTAATAGCATAGAAATGTTTAATCTTTATAGTATGTTAAAAATTATTTATAAAATTTCGCTATATGACCGCATCTGGCTGCAATACCGGTCCGAACAGGTGGTTCATTAACCGATTCACTCCGGCTGTCTCTTACGTTATACACTACTGTCCCAAAAGGTCAATGCACAATATTACAAAATAACATGAGGGAAATACAGCCAGAAGGCTTACCATTAAACATATACTACTCAAAAGAATTTAAGGGCCAGACGATATTTTCGACATTATTTTCTGAATGTCAATTATATTAGCTAGACCATAATGTCACACATGGTATTGTTCCATTTTGGCGAAAGTGGGTCTAAGCAACCCATAAATTAATTAAAATCCAGTCATTGACACTGTCGACTAGTTCTAATGGCGAAAACATGCTTACATTTGCACGTAAATTAGGGCGAAAGCGAAAGGTCTGCTAAGTGCCCATAACTTGCTTTTTCACAAAGCGCTTCATTTGCACGCTTTGCATGTGTATTCCATGTTCCCAATGCTGAATTTCCGTATAATTGGAGCTTGCGTTCGTGTACGGTGCACACTCCAAATTCGACAATGGTACGACGTCAACTGACTATCGAAGATCGAGGAAGGGCTATTGCTTGGCTTCAGAATGGCAATACGCAAAGAAATGTTGCTCTGAGACTTGGTGTCGGTCAGAGTGTCGTTGGCCGACTGTGGCAACGGTACCAAGCATCGAATTCTGTTCGAAATCGTCCACGTTCGGGAAGACCCCGAAGCACTACAAATAGAGAGGACCGCTACATCACCAATATGGCTCTACGTCAACGCACAACCACTGCACGCCGATTACGTGACAATCTGCGGACTGCGACTGGAACTCAGTGTCTGATCAAACCATACGCAGTCGTCTGAGAGCCAATAATCTACGCTGCCGTCGCCAGGCTGTTCGACCACCACTCCTACCACGTCACAGAACGGCCAGACGTCACTGGTGCACGCTTCATCTGCGGTGGCAACGTGTTCAGTGGGGTCGAGTGATGTTCACTGATGAGTCCAGGTTTAGTCTCCAGTTCAACGACGGTCGGGTTCGTGTCTACAGACGTCCTGGGGAGCGCTTCGCTGACGTTAACGTTAGACAACATCGCCGGTTCGGTGGTGGCAGCGTCATGGTGTGGGGCGGCATCTCTATCCACCACAGGACCCCCCTCTATGTGGTGGATGGCAATCTGAATGGAATCCGCTATCTGAATGAGATTATCCGGCCGTTGGTTCTCCTAGGCCTTCAGCAGATTGGCGGCGGGGCAGTTCTGCAGGATGACAATGCCAGACCCCACCGCGCCAGGGTGGTAACGGACTTTCTCAGACAACAAGGTATCGCCAGGATGGATTGGCCAGCATATTCGCCTGACTTGGCCCCAATAGAGAACTCCTGGGACGAATTAGGCAGGAGAGTTCGGGATAACCATGCCCCTCCGGCCAAGCTTCATGATCTGGGTCAACTTCTTATGGCAGAGTGGCAGGCCATTCCCCAAGAGTTCTTCAGACGTCTGATCAACAGCATGAGGCAACGATGTGTCGAGTGTATTCGCGCCAGGGGTGGATTCACACACTATTAAACGAATGTTCTAATGTGTAAAATCCATGTTTGACAACCTTCAACTTTGACAGCATGTCATGTGACTTTCTTGTATACAATGATGTTCATTTGTGGTTTTTTGTAAATATGGAACAATAAATAAAATATATGAATATGAAATTATTTTTTTCGCCATGACTACTATCACTTTCTGTCTTAATGGACAAGTCTAATAAAACTTGGAAAAAGAGCTTTGTTCGTTCAACAATATTTCATTCGGCCATGTTCAACTGCCCCCCCCCCCCCCCCCCCCCCCCCCCGCGCTAGCTACGGCCCTGAAAACTGTATATTTCCCAGTATAGTGCTCATGCTAAATGTTTATTTGCGTATAAATAAATTTTGAATTTTTTTTTTTTCGGGGGGGGGGGGGGGGGGGGGGGGGGTTTGGGTCCTATTTCAAAAAATTATTTATAAGGCTACCAATTTTTACCTAGGGCTATCGGTGAAAAACGTTAAGTTTAAGGCCTGTAATACATAGCCTACGTGTCATGCAGTAATATATTTTTGCAATTTAAATATGAACAGAAATAAATATTATTGAAAGATAGAAAGAAAAAAGAAAACAGAAGAGATGCAACGAAGTTCCCTAACACATACGGTAGTTCAGCTCCCAAAGTATCTGTGCTCATGTTTTGCATTTTGCAAACCATGTTAAATAATGTGAAGGAAGACTGATTTTTAATACATTTAATTAAACACATGTAACAACAAGAAGTTTGAATCTGAAAACAAATGTTAGAAAGAAACATTAAATAATGAGTGAAAACTGAAAACTGTTAAAACTTTTCAAATAATCCATTAATCAATCCATAAATACGCAAAATAACATGTAGGCCTACATACAATGTATATAATATAAAATAATAAATTATTTTCATGTACCTTTGAATGTGCTGGCATTTTCCTGCCGCTCCCATGATCCAGAATTATTCAATATCCATCAAGTTACTATCAAGTAAAATATTTACCACACAGTTGGATCTGTAATGTGTATCCCCATCTTGTGTGCTAAACACTAATCGAACAAAACTTGATTAACATTTTCCAATAATTCAGAATATTCTTGAAGCAAACAGTTCAAATGATCATCAAATTAGCTGTCTAAATAATCTATCACTTGCTCAAAATGATAACACATTCAAAGATGATGTTTGATTATAAAAGTGTTTTTCATTATTGAAAACAAACAGAACAAATTTCAAGTAAAGAATGCTTTTTTCTTTACACAGTAATTCTTAGCATACAACATAGTTTGTGTCACAAAATAGTTTTATCCAACCTTGAATTCTGCAGCTGTCCGTGGATGTTTCACCAACTTGTTTTTCTAGGGTTTGAGAGAGAGTGAGCGACATTTCAAAATTATTGTTTTTAATCATAAAATGGATTTTTGTTTTTTAAACATTTCGTTACCAAATTATTTGTTTTCGCTTCTCACAATTTTTAGAGTTGGCATTTATAACACTTTTGACTTATTTCGTAATGCAGGAGAATAAAAAATGTGTTGGTATGTGCCCAAAATAGCCGAATTTGACAAAGGGATGCAAACTGAATTGAATAGGAAAAGCTATTGAAGGGCAACCAGAAAATAAATAAGCAAGGACCTGCATATAGCAACATTTTCCAAAGGATATCAACTTTGCCAGTCGTGGGTGAAAAAATATTCAGCAAAGCATGCTTAAAAAGTTATACTGCAACACCATACAAATTCCTAACCGATACAACATATGGTATCGATCCCAATATTCTTCATAATTTGTCACAGCAACTGGCTCAGAGGTACTATGAGCCTGCTCCAGTTTCAAACATTTTTCATGGGCCTTGCAGGCCCCCACAAACTCCTAGCTGGAAAGTACTTGTTCAGCTAGTGATGACCTCTCTATGCTCAGGTGAAATCAGGTGGGGGTCTTATGGCGGGTTGGGGTGGGGGTGGGGGAATACACAATCACCTGGTTTACAGAGCAGAGGCGCCACTAGTATCCTGTAATAAAATTGGAACCCAAATAACCCTATGTCCTGCATTTCTTTGGCATTCAGTGAAATACTATAGTATTTGATGTTTTGCTCTTTGAGGACAACTATAAGCTACATGTTCAAAAGAGCTGCACATGGTACATCTTCGCTTTCCAGGCACCCACTGGTAAGTGCGAACCGGTTTCTTCGGAGACTCGCCGGTCATCACCGGACTGTTGTGTTGGGCCCCACTGCCCGAGTTCAAGGATTCATCAACGATTTTGGCATAATCAACATCTTTAAAGTCCAACAGGAAACTGTCATCATAATCATCATCATCAAATTCATCCTCAAAGTCTAAACCAGAAATATATTGAGGTATAACTCTCATCGGCTTGACGTCACTGCTTTCAATTTGAGCACCTGCTTCAACATCGTGTTGTTGAGTGAAAAGAATGTGTTGGTCGGTTACATTTGTCATGTTTTTGCCGTCTGCTTCGCTTTCCGACCACGACTCAACATCATCACCGGAAGTATCACCGACTGATGCTTGTCCATCGTATTCCGTAAACAATTCTGTTTTGGGAGACTTGTTGCTGCCCAAAACATCTTGCACAATTGACAACAAAGACTCCTTCGCACTCTTTGCTGGTGACTGTTTAACGTGACCTGGCACTGGACTGTGTTCGCCCTTAGAAACATTCTCAACCCTGCCGTCACTGCAGGCAAGAGGAGAGGTCTGGCTGTCTGTCACGTCCTTGGAATCACCAGCCTCCCACCAATCTATCACAGGATCTTTATCACCAACTGAAGCTGGACTAGCGCCCTTCTTAACAGACGCTTTATTGGATTTCCGCAGTCGAGACGGCAGGTACTTTTCAGAAACAGAATCAACACACTTCACACTCTCTCGTTTGTTGCCCTTGCTAGGAATGTCCGAAAGCGGAGACTCTGACCTAGATTTAGCTTTTTCTTTTGAATGCCTCAAAAAATAATTGGTAATGTATGGTTCAGCTGAACATTGAGCTGGCATGATGTTATCTGAAACTCTGCCGACGTCCTCCATAAATGGGGATTCTAATGTCTTTCTGGAACTTGCTGATGTGTCTCTCATGACAGGAATAGCACCACCTTCTTTACTTTGTTTCTCAGAGTCCAATTCAGAACTGTTTCTAGAGGCTGGAAGTGATGCATCATTAGAGGAACAAACTGGATTCACTCTCTCTCCATACAAAGGATCTGGCCTGTACAAATTGGAAGAACCGGAGACAACAGTCTGAGGACATGAGTCGTACCGTCTCCTGTTACTTAGGTCGTCTTGATCCCAAGGCCCGGACTTTGACACTGGAGTGTCCATCACAACATTCAGTCTTGCTCGCCCACCTTCAAACCAGTCGACAGTGTTCTCATACTTGGAAGAACTATCCGAATTAGCACACTTCCCCCTTGAACTGCCACTATCTGAGACGCTGTTCAAATTGGAGTCTCTGAAATGCAAACCACTATCGCCACTTTCAGCACTCCGGTTGTTGGTACAGAGCTTTTGAAATCGTGGAGGAATTTCTCTACTGCTTCGGGTCTTTCTCACTGACCCCAGTTTTTTAAGCGCCAGATTCTTCAACTCGTTGATGTTGGCAGGATCCGTGTTCTGTCCCCTCTTACCATCGGTGACACACTGGGCCCAGGAATGGTAGCGAGACAGGTCTTCTGTCAGTGATGTGGATGGGGGTGATTTCATGAGGCTCTCGGCAAGAGGACGACTACTTTTCCACTGATTGGATACTCTGCTGGTTTTAATGTTTGGAACTAAAATGAGAAAAAAAATAGTATCATCACATTAGAATCTGAAGCAGCATATATTAAAATGTTAAATTACAAGAATTCTGTGCAATTAAATGTCTCGCCTATCACAGAATGTTTCATGCACTGTGATGAACATCCACAGGTGCAACTATAAACCAAGTTTCAATGACCTAGGACTAAAAGCCCCACCCTGCTCAAGCAAATTTTCTCTTTTTTTCAATATACATCTCAATCCTCACTTCAAACTTCACTCGCCACAGTCTAGACCCCTCTACTAAATTCCTGTTTGCGAGAAACTGATCTAAATGCCATACTTTTAATACAAAAATAACTAGTTCACACCATCACCACCATCAAAAAAGAAAAACCTAAATCTTACCATTTACTTTGTAAAAGTGAGGGGTGGGACATAGCGGTGGTAAAACATTTTTTTGATGTGCAATTGGTCTGGGATCGATCCCTGTCGGTGGTATGTGCTATCCTGTCTATGGGATGGTGCATATAAAAGATCCATTTCAACAGAAACATGTAGCGGGTTTCCTCTTAAAGTGTAAATGTCGGAATTACCAAATGTTTGACATTCAACAGCCAATATGCTCTAGTGGTGTTGTTAAACAAAACAAACTTTTAACTTTGTAAAAGTGAGACAATATTAACGGTTAACAGGTTTAAGTGCCAAATATTTATCCCTTATCAGCCATGTGGAACTGATCAAACAGCTGTATTTAATAAGTTATGATAAACATTAGATGTTTAATCATGTGCACACATCTTATTTCGTTGATGTTTAAGATTTAATGAATTTAAAATCAACATGTGATGATTATTGTTCATAAATTCAGCTTATAAAGTTATATGTTAGTTTTATAAACTTTATGTCTTCTTAAAATCAGCTACTTACTTTCCACTAAAATCCAATGTAATAAAAGTACATCACGACAAAACTGACATGGTTCATACTTTTTCAAGACCAGGAAGATAAATTTCCAAAACTCATTTCAATATGATTCACTATTAAAAATTTCATTTTATAAGCATTTCGCTAACTGCCCGTTTAATGTATTACTTACACATTGGTAGTACCTGGAGTGAAAATAACATTGGGCAACCAAAAACCAGTTACATTATACCTTTTTTATGAAATATGTTCCAGTCAAAATGTTCATGGGTAAGGGCAAGTAAAGGTTAAGTCCATGGTGACATGATTCGATCCTTACATATAGGCAAGTCTAAATAAAAAGTGCACATCCTGCCATACAGTGTACTTGTAATATCATCTTATGTTTATATGAATGAAATTTTGTACATGTAAATAGAGATCACTTAATGTTTACCACATTTACATGTATTGTTTTAGTTATCTTTTCCTTCATTGCCTCCAGCTCCCCTTTCTTCTCCTTAATAGTTTTTATGATAAAAAAATGGCTGTCTTAATCAGCAACCTCGATTATACAGTCATTGTTCTGCATGTACAGGTATTGTAAAGGACCAAATAATATAGAGACTGAAGTGAAAAGCGGTTGTTTACCGGAGAGAAAAAAAATAGTTTGTTTTTAATTTTATTTTCAGCGATCAAATATTGATTTTCACCACTAAGCTTTTTAATATATTGCCAAAAGTACAATTTTCCAAAACTATGAGCATATTTTTATGTGATTTTTCCATAACTTTCCAGGTCCTGGAAATGACAATTTTCCCCCCAAAACTTTCCAAAACCTGTAAAAACCCTGAAACCATGTCCTTGATACTACTGAAGTAAAAAAAACACCCATACACACACAAACCCATTTAAAATCCTGAAGTTTTGTGATACATTTTTCTTCCAAATCCACACCTCTGAAATTCATAACAATGATAATTTTGTTGGCTAAACACACTTGCAAAAACCAACATGAATGAAACGTCAATTCCTACAATTTGTGGAGGTTTTAATGGTTAAAAAGGTACCGTAGTTTGTTTTGTTTAACGACACCACTAGAGCACACTGATTTATTAATCAGCAGCTATTGGATGTCAAACATTTAGTCATTTTTGACATATAGCATTAGAAAGGAAAGTAGCAACATATTTCCAAGTAGCAAGGGATATTTTATATGCACCATCCCACAGACAGGATAGCACATACAGTGGCTTATGATATACCAGTTGAATGAGAAATAGCCCAATGGGTCCACTGACAGGGATTGATCCCAGATCAACCATGCATCAGATGAGCACTTTATCACTGAGCTATGTACCCTATCCCTGGATTTAATGGAGTACCATAATTCCCGACGCATTGACCGTGGGCTATTGATTTTCAAATGCCTAACTATACCTGACTATCTACTGGTTGTGCAAGCAGTGTGACTGTTTCGATTTCTCAGGGCTAAAAAGCATGTGGGCAGCATATAATGCTTGTTAACAGGCCTCGCTGGTGTTGTGGTTAAGCCATCGATACATAAGGCTGGTATTTACTGGGTTCACAACCCGGTACTGGCTCCCACCCAGAGCGAGTTTTAACGACTCAGTGGGTAGGTGTATGACCACTACACCCTCTTCTCTCTCACTAACCACTAACAACTAACCCTCTGTTCTGGACAAACAGCCCATATTAGCTGAGGTTTGTGCTCAGGTAAGCGTATTTGAACCCTAATTGGATACAAGCACGAAAATAAGTTGAAATGAAATGAAATGCGTGTTTCAAGTGGACTGTACAAGGAAACAAAATCAAGTAAATAATTGTATGTCAACAATTTTAGAACACCAGTGTTTGAACCATATTTTAGGTGGAAATTACGACAAAACAAGAGTACCTGTGAGGTACATGATACGCCCATCAGGAGTTTGACGGAAAACCATATCTATATTAATGAATATGTTACAGGTATGATTCAATTCTAATTATGTGAAATTGCAATGGGATGGATGAACAGTTCGTTTTGGACCAACCACCATCCCAAGTTGTTCCTACATGTGGTTTGATGGTCCTGTATGCATCTGTATGAAAGATATGATCTGGACAAGGATCTACTGTTATGTGCAGTAGACCTTGAAAAGTAGGTCACAGTGACCTAGTAATAGTACACAACACAAAGCCATCCCAAGTTGTTCTTACATGTGAGGTTTGATTGTCTGTATGCAAGATATGGTCGGGACAAGGATTTACTGTTATGTCAGTAGACCATAAAAAGTAGATCACAGTGACCAAGTGACTGACGATCAAAAGAAAGTATACCAATTATTTTTTCAAAGTATTAAAAACAACACAAAACACAAGTTGATGCAAATGTTATATTTTGAAAGTATAATAATTTGGCGATAAATAAACACAAGTATACTCAATAAAACCCATAAAATGATAATATCACAGTGCACAACAGCACTAGGAGTGAAATGTGCGATTTCATAAAGGACCACTGATAACGAAGGTGAATAAATTTGACCACAAAGAACATGTTTCAATAGCGTGTATGTCCACCATGTGCAAGTATGCAAGCATGGACCCGACGTCGGACAGAGTTTGTTAAGCACCTAATGACGACATCAGGTATTGCCCTCCACTCCTGCCTCAGTGCCTGTACCAACTGATCCCTGTTCAGTGGAGGGTTAGGATGACGTCGAATTCGCTGGCCAAGATGATCCCACAAATGTTCTATCGGTGACAGGTCAGGTGAACGGGCTGGCCATGGCAAAACATTGACGTTGTTTGCGGCAAAGAACTGTTGCACCACACGAGCTGTGTGAGGTCTGGCATTGTCCTGTTGAAACAAGAGTCTAGGATGGTGTTGCAAGAACGGTAACAGGACGGGACGTAAAATCTGGTTGATGTAACGGTGTGCGTTAAGATTTCCGTCAATGACAATAAGGTCTGTCCGCTATTGGCCACAGATACCGCCCCTAATCATCACAGATCCACCACCAAACGGTTCAGTCTCCTGCACACAGCACGGAGCTGTTCTCTCTCCTGCATGTCGGTATATCCGAGTCCTGCCATCAGCTCTGAATAACTGGAACCTGCTCTGATCAGAAAAGAGTACACGTTGCCAGTTCCGATGTTGCCAACGCTGAAACTGACGTGCCCAACGTAAACGTTGAAGTCGATGTTACCTCGTCAATGTCATCCCTCTGAATGGTCGATAGGCCCTGATACCATGCTGTCGTAGTCGACGACATACAGTGTGACGACTGATGACATGTCCAAGGCCAGTCGCTGCAGATGACGTCACAGCGAGGAATCTGTTACGTAAGTGTAAGATGCAGAGATGGCGGTCCTTGTTGGCTGTTGTGACGCGGGGTCTTCCATTTCGTGGTCTGTCTGCAGTCCTGCCAGTCACCCTGTAATGCTGTATTAACCTGGTGATCATCAATTTTGGGCAATTCAGGATTCTTGCCACATGGGCATAACTCGCACCCACCTGCACCATACCAATAGCTCTCTCTCTTTCTTCAGCAGTTAGCCTTGCCATGTTCTCTGGTGTTTTACTGTTGACTGAGGCATGTTCTAAGCAATGGCACCCTTTTTTATACCCTTATGTGCACGAGTATCAGGTTTCTCTTGCAGTATAAATTTGATGAATAAACTCATTTTGCACGTGCGGCATCACCCAAACGCAGCAATATGCAACTATTCGTCATTGATTGCATTATAACGAACAATACTGGAACCTATCTAACCTTCCATGAATATGTATTGTGTTTATTTATAATAAAAATAATTGGTATACTTTCTTTTGATCGTCAGTTTAGTATGCGATACACCACCATCCCAAGTTGTTCCTACATGTGAGGTTTGATGGTCCCGTATGCATCTGTATGCAAGATATAGTCGGAACAAGGAATTACTGTTATGTGCAGTAGACCGTGAAATGCTTCTAGACTGTGTTTTTATGATACACATTAAACATAATGACCACTTCGGGAACCAGTTAAAATAGTTATCAAACATTTATCAAACACGGTTTGGCTGAACGAAGGCCAGCTCTGTAGCTTACTTATCAAGGGGTAGGTTGAGGTAGCCATTAATCGTTAATGATTAATAGACTGGTTTTTATGACACACATTAAACCTAATGACCACATTGGGAACCAGTTAAAATAGTTAACAAACATTTATCAAAAACCGGCTGGCTGAAGGAAGGCCATATATATAAAACTCAATCCAGACTCAATCTCTAATGACTTCCCACACATACAATTTGTAAGGCGTTGTCTTGGAATTAGTGTCTCAGACTCTGTTAGGGTCTTGAGACTAGACTCTAAAAGTTTTACAAGCACCAGGCCAGCTGTGCAGCTTACTGATGTATGGAATGAGACGTGGAGCGAGTTCTTCGTCCGTCTGAACTTGAACACTGCAACTGCTCTGTGCGTCGTCTGGCATTGTGTGTCATGTGTGACCGGCTTTGACATGTCCAGCGATAGTCCAGGCTGCAGCATCGAGAGGAGTAGCAGCAGATATCTTTGGCGGAGGGTCCTGCCAGACGAAAAAAGGTTTTCAGTATTTGTCATAATTTGATACAACATAAAGTCTAACATTGAAAGAAAAAGTAAATGCACATAAAAGTCCCTTAAAAAGGCCTCTGAGAACTGAAAATTTGCATAACCCATTTATGAGTTACACAAAAAATAATTCAGGTATCCCATTCCAGTTTTGCCTAACCAATAACGTCCATGCTAATCATGACCTAAATTTACTGCGTGAACTAAAGATAGGTCACACAAAATTAGATTTGCACCAACATGTCATAATTGTCAGGGACCTGCTTCTAATGGTATTTTAATATTATTTTGCTAAACTGCTTACATCTCCAACATAAAACTGTTTTTGCTGGTAAATTGTTTAGCATCTATTAAGACAAAAAAAATTTCAGATTAATAGAATCCATCATATGTTGTCATGTGGGATAGAAAAAGTACACCCGAGGTGGTGGACATTTCAACCCGGAACGAGGCTTGTCGAGTCCCAGGATCGAAACTTCCACCACCTCGGGTGTACTTTTTCTATCGCACATGACTGCATATGATCAAGTCTTTTTCTCTCATCCATTCAATAAATAAACCATTATTTCACACGAACAAACAATGATGGCTGAAAAAGTAACTTCTTTATTTGACCATTGTATTATAAATAAACAACACTACCATATTTACTGCGTCTCTTTTATGTGTAAAATATAATTTTAACACTACAAATTAACAAGATGGCTTTTATAATGAAGGTTTTAATTTTTAAAAATCTATCTAAAACTAACAAACTCAAATTAATATGATGTCATATATTACCAATGACATAATACTCCCCATGTTAAATGCAATGATGGTATAGCCTATACAAGACAGATTTATTCTGTATGGGCTGATGACAGGAAATGGGTCTGTCTTGCATACCTAGGGATGGGGGAAAACTAGAGTTTGATATTTTTTATTCGATGACCTGTACAGTGACTATTAATTTATAGCAATGCTTAGTTTACAGACAGATAAGAAACCCACTACCACCACATGTACTATTCATTTTATATATACACTTTCCCAGATATGGGACGCCATGTCATAGACTATGGGTTGGGAAAAGGAAACAAGTAGCACAGTGGATCCATTGAGTGGGATTGATCACAGGACCCGTCACACCTCAGATGAGCACTCTTCAACCCAAGTCCACTCTCACACTTAAGAGTAATAAACTATAGAGTACCTGTCAATGTTGTCGCTCAGTATTCTGTCTCGGACTTCAGCCTGCAAAGACCTGTGATTTGTTGGTGAAATGTCATGCACCAAATCACCTGCTATATTCCAGAAGGCTACCAAGCACTCGTTGTATATCTCCACCAGTCGCTTTGTACGGGGTCCGATCTGGTCATTCTGAAATTTGTTTAAAATATATTCATTAGGACTGATGAAATATGCCGGTTCAGACCGATTTTTGTCCAGAGTTAAGGTTCTTGTGCTAGAGTGATCAGAAAATACCAACATAAATAAAACGTCATATTCACCAATCGTTTGGACTATGTGTAAGACATCTGTGGAATCAAGACTAAGCAATGCTTTCTTTAGTGATTGGTATAAGACTGAAAGATCTTTGAGTTTCTAAAAAAAACTCAATGCAAATCAAGATAAAAAAAATATGATGGATCGTCAGTCAGAAGCGGGACCAGACTTGATGCTGAAAGTGGGATACTGATATTCACTATGGATACCAACATTTGACCGTAATAAAAATATGTTTCAAACCAGAACACATTTAAAAACAACAAGCAGAATAAATAACATTAAATAAAGGTCTGAATTTATAGGGGTTTTTACCGGCCTCAGTGGCGTCATGGTCTACAGGCTGGTAGGTACTGGGTTCAGATCCCAGTCGAGGCATGGAATTTTAATCCAGATACTGACTCCAAACTCTGAGTGAGTGCTCTGCAAGGCTCAATGGGTAGGTGTAAACCACTTGCAACCATCAGTGATCCATAACTGGTTCAACAAAGGCTATGGTTTGTGCTATCCTGCCTGTAGGAAGCGCAAATAAAAGATCCCTTGCTGCCTGTTGTAAAAGAGTAGTCTATGTGGCGACAGTGGGTTTCCTCTAAAAAAAACAGTGTCAGAATGACCATATGCTTGACGTCCAATAGCCGATGATAAGATAAAAAATCAATGTGCTCTAGTGGCGTCGTTAAATAAAACAAACTTCTTTTTTTATAGGGGTTTTAATGAATGTCACAATGCTTCAATAAAGTCTACCGAGTGTCAGCAGAAAAATAGTCTGTCACTGATTTCTGTGACTGTCTGGTGTTTCAACCCGTTACAACAAGTATGGTTCGTTGTTTAGTAAGTCTTAAAAGAGGCGCGAATATTTCATAACACTTTGGTGTACTAATTACTGGGGAACTGTCTTCATCGTTTAAAAGGTGTCCACAGGCAGACAGTAGAGGTAAGATTGCATGCCAGTGTAGACAGAGCTAATTACTATATAGACCGTTCTTTTGTTCTTGAATCTGCATCCGAAATCCAGAATAGACAGCATCCGGTTTAGGCAGAGTTTTGTTCATGATAAATTAATGGTAGCTGGACGAGACTTTAAAACTGCCAGTTTAGACAGAAATCCGGTTTAGAAAGATGCCAGTCCACTGTATATAAATGTATATATATGCATAATCTATAAAATGGAACATCATAAGTGCAAACAAGCAGGGAACATCACTATGCAAGTTTCAGAAATCACTACACAATTTTAAAACATTAAACAGTAGTTGCTAATCAATTTTCAACTAGAAAAATCGCTAATCAAGATTTTGAAAACAAAATGTTCCCCGTCAAGGACCCACTCCATTAGCAGTTTGACTTAAAATATGGGCTTCAATGGTAATTAATCTACTAATTTCAGTATTAAATAATTCTCTTACATTTTTGTTGAAGAGAACCCATCTCTCACAGGCTGAAAGTATGTACTCTTGGATAATATCGCTAACACTGAAACGTGAAGAACACTTTGATGAAGTAAAAACAAACAACTGACAACGGGGACTTTATTTCAATGGTTTACCACAGTCCAATATATTCCAAGCACATAAATATTAAAAAAACTGATTATAATTTCAAACAAATTAACTCTTAAAACTTTAATAGTTTACTGGTAGTACTGGTTATTTTGGAAACACACATTAAAAAAACACATGAGGCCAAATTTACAAAGACTGTTTATGTTTTACACGCATGTATCTACATACATTTACTATGCTTAAGCACCTGAGTTTAAGAAAAACAGGCTTCGTAAAAATTCGGCCCATGATTTATAAAATTGAGTCAGAATGACAACATTGTGAGAGTTGTAAGCAAACTCTAGCTCAGCACTTGGCTCACTGTGTGTTGTGAAACTGCTATAAACCAACAGCTCAGCAAAACCTCTAAAAAATATTCTCAAGTACGTCTTTGCTCAACCACCAAGACCAGTAATAATTATTACTAATCAGGCTTTCTGCCAGAATATAATTTGAGGGTACGTAATAAAAACAAAACTCATCATAAGTGGCCCATCTAGGAGTTGATGCATTTGAAACCTTTATAATCTGGACACTGCATTTCATGTACTTTGACCATTTTTAAACAGAACTTATAGATTAAAATGTATCCACTATCCACTAATTTAATCGATTTTAGGGTACTTAAGTTTACCCTCCGTACCCTCTCGCAGAAAGCCTGCTAATACAGTAACAGCTAAAGTCCACAAATAAACGAGAAAATTACCTGGTAGCCCAAAGCCTCGAATACAGAAATATCTGTCCAAGTACTTGCGCAAAGTCTGAATGATAGCCCAACGTCTTGCCAGGGGAGATCTGTAAGATGAAACAAAACCACGATGAGCAGAACAAATTTACAGTTAGTTCTCTTTGATGTTCTCAAGACAGGAAATTTCATACTTGTTTGCCATATATGCACCCTCCAATTTAATAATAAAAATGTTCTTTCTTTTTTGTGAGCGGAAGTTGAAGGGGAGGCACTCTATGCCATTGCATACCACCCCTGCAGTTGCCCACGGCAATCAGCAATGCCGAGGAGTTTTTAATTCTCTACGGCATTTTTTTGCCTTGGATTATATTCAGGTTTTTTTCAATGGCATGTTTTTTGCCATGGACATTTTCTTAATTGCATGGGTTGTAGCATAGATAACAGTTCTAATGATTTAAAAGAAAAATTAACATAATATATATATATATATATATATATATATATATATATGAACAGACAATAACCATATTTAAAAAGCAGTTTGTGTAAAGAACTAAAAATATCTTACCCGTATGAACCGTGTATGAGAATCTTTAAGTATTTTCTCCAGGCAATTTGCAAAGTTGGCACATTCTGAAATGGGGGATAAAATGGAAGGAACATATTTAAAATGAAGGCTTTAACAAATCTGAATAAATGTGTTTATATGGTTACTGCAAATCAATGTATGTATGCATGTATTGGATGGATGGATGGATGGATGGATGGATGAACAGATGGACAAACGAATGTACAAAAAAAAAAAAAAACCAAACAAAACCTAGTGACACTAGAGCATAAGCAAAACCTCTCTAAACAATGTCAAACAATTTAAAAATCAAATGTGGTAACACTATTAATGAGTAAATGGTCCATATAGACAATCCGGGCAGGCTCAGTCGGTTGAGTGCCCACTTGGATTGGGGGTTTTCTCGTTCCAACCAGTGCAACACAACTGGTCAAAGGCCGTGGTATGCGCTTTCTTGTCTATGGAAAAATGTAGTTTGTTTCTTCTCTAAAGACTATATGTCAAAATTACCAAATGTTTGACATCCAATAGCCGATGATTAATAAATCGATGTGCTCTAGTGGTGTCATTAAAAAAAAAAAAACTTTAATTTTAACTTTATATAGACAATTCTTACCACAGTAGGAGTCAAGAATTGTTAAAGTCAATCCTTGCCAGTCCGGGTTCTTCACAGCATGTTCCACAAGCACGTCTAGAGCTGCCAGCAACCCAACAGGCTGTCTAGCACCATCTGAAAATACATTTACGTGTACATAAACCCAACAGGCTGTCTAGCACCATCTGAAAATACATTTACATGTACATAAACCCAACAGGCTGTCTAGCACCATCTGAAAATACATTTACGTGTACATAAACCCAACAGGCTGTCTAGCACCATCTGAAAATACATTTACATGTACATAAACCCAACAGGCTGTCTAGCACCATCTCAAAATAAGTTTACATGTACATAAACCCAACAGGCTGTCTAGCACCATCAGAAAATAAGTTTATGTGTACATAAACCCAACAGGCTGTCTAGCACCATCTGAAAATATGTTTACGTGTAAATAAACCCAACAGGCTGTCTAGCACCATCTGAAAATAGGTTTATGTGTACATAAACCCAACAGGCTGTCTAGCACCATCTGAAAATACGTTTACGTGTACATAAACCCAACAGGCTGTCTAGCACCATCTCAAAATAAGTTTACATGTACATAAACCCAACAGGCTGTCTAGCACCATCTGAAAATAGGTTTACGTGTACATAAACCCAACAGGCTGTCTAGCACCATCTCAAAATAAGTTTACATGTACATAAACCCAACAGAACCATATGAAAATAAGTTTCATAGTTACTCATTATTTACCACACCCCTTAAGTATGTGTAGCATCAACTGCAGTACTGGTCAATCAGTGTAGATCAGAGAACACAATTCTTCACTCACAACTCTGATAGGGTTAGTGTTAGGAATACCAATTTATACATAATGATTCTAAAAGTTTACGAAGAGGTATAATTAACGCAGGTGAAAAGCACACCATTAAACCAATGTAAGCTGGGTATTACCTATTGGTACTATTCTGTGAAACTCTTCACTCACAACTCTGATAGGGTTAGTGTTAGGAATACCAATTTATACATAATGATTCTAAAAGTTTACGAAGAGGTATAATTAACGCAGGTGAAAAGCACACCATTAAACCAATGTAAGCTGGGTATTACCTATTGGTACTATTCTGTGAAACTCTTCACTCACAACTCTGATAGGGTTAGTGTTAGGATACCAATTTATACATAAAGATTCTAAAAGTCTACAAAGAGGTATAATTAATGCAGGTGAAAACACACCATTAAACCAATGTAAGCTGGGCATTACCTATTGGTACTATTCTGTGAAACTCTTCATTCACATCTCTGATAGGGTTAGTGTTAGGAATACCAATTTATACATAAAGATTCTAAAAGTCTACGAAGAGGTATAATTAATGCAGGTGAAAACACACCATTAAACCAATGTAAGCTGGGTATTACCTATTGGTACTATTCTGTGAAACTCTTCACTCACATCTCTGATAGGGTTAGTGTTAGGAATAATCAATTTATACATAAAGATTCTAAAGTCTAAGAAGAGGTATAATTAACGCAGGTGAAAACACACCATTAAACCAATGTAAGCTGGGTATTACCTATTGGTACTATTCTGTAAAACTCTTCACTCACAACTCTGGCATCAGAACATTCACTATGAAGTAGAATCTGAAAAAACATACAAAAATTTAAGGATTGTCTGTTATTTCTTTTACGTTCATTGGGGTATGAACAAAAACATCTTTTTCGCAAACTGTGTCAGCTTACGGATGATTTCTTTTTATTCACACCCAGATGAACATAAAAGAAATAACAGACAATACTTATAATTAAATTTGAAACATACTAATTATAAATAACACTAAAAGACCATATTTTATTTTTAATAATTTTTTTTAGTTCTAAACAATAAGTTTTATAAAGATAAAGTACCAGTATAAAGTGATGTCATCTGGCATGACGTTTTTCCTGATGAAGTTATTTCTTACATTCATTGAGAAATGAACAAACTCACGTTGCTACAGCTCGACCAATGGCATGACGTTAAATGGAATGAATGCAACGGAAATATAATTATTCAATAATAACTTTGAAACTATTTTTAAAGAGATAAATATAACAGGAAAACAACTAGTAATATCGAAACCTCAGAACATGTGGTTAAACCAAGCCTTGGTCAAGAGAGAGAAGATACCAGTTGTCTCTACATGGGCTACTCCCAACACAAAACACCAAAGGATTTGCACATGAACTTTCCAATACACAGGATAGTACACACCAAGATAATTGAAAATCCAGTCAGGGGACACAGGTTGAGGCGAGGATAAAAAGCCGGAGTCCATCAAAGGCAATTTATCCTCTAAAGTTTGTTTTTGTTTATTGACACCGCTAGAGCACATTGATTTATTAATCATCGGCTATTGGATGTCAAATATTTGGTATTTTTAGAGAAGAAACCTGCTACATTTTTCCATTAGTAGTAAGGGATCTTTTATATGCACCATCCCACAGACAGAATGGCACATACCATGGCCTTTGATATACCAGTCATGATGCACTGGCTGGAACGAGAAACAACCCAATGAGCCCACCAAACCGAGATCAATCCTAGACCAACCGATCAATACTCTACGCTATCATACTTCATGGATATAGCTCTACTACCTACTGTCTGGTATCTCAAAGGTAATGGTGGGTGCAGTCCTGTGGGAAAAACCACAAGAAACACATTTGCTACTATTCAGAACAAATAGCCTGTTATGTTAGCAGATTTCTTGATTCTCAAACATTGGACAAAAAAGGCTGTAATATACTTAATGCTTAGATGTCATTAAACTAACATTAATTTCTTTTCATAAAACAGCCACACACACACACACATACACACACACTTGTAAAATGGATTAATGGACAGACATACTTGTTCAAGCTGTTTGGAGAATTCGAAAAACTCAATCTCGGTCATCTGTTTCACCAATCTGTCTTCACTGTCATCAGAGTCATCATCACTGGGAATGAAAAACAAAACCACCATTTATTAATAAATCAATGTTCTCTAGTAGTGTCATTAAACATCTGAACAAATTTAACTTTAATAACGATCCCCATAAACTACACTTGTATGTTCACAGCTTAAGTTAGAGATTACCAATCTTAATTATATAGGATTGTTGCTCGTTTTAACCAAAAAGGAATCAACATTTTAAATGGTTAAAATGGATTCAGATACATTTTGGTTTTTTAATTGTAGGGTTTCTGCCAGAAAGAAATTTTTGGGTATGGTGCTATGGAATTCAGTTTTTAGAAAGTGGGTGCCTTTGGGCCTCCCCCGGAAAGAAAATGGAATTTGGGATTCCTCAGATGCATTTTCCTATCTCTGTTCACCTTGCTTTGTGTATTCCTTCCATAATGACCGGCCTCGGTGGTGTCGTGGTTAGGCCATCGGTCTACAGGCTGGTAGGTACTGGGTTCGGATCTCAGTCGAGGCATGGGATTTGTAATCCAGATACCGACTCCAAACCCCGAGTGAGTGCTCCGCAAGGCTCAATGGGTAGGTGTAAACCACTTGCACCGACCAGTGATCCATAACTGGTTCAACAAAGGCCATGGTTTGTGCTATCCTGCCTGTGGGAAGCACAAATAAAAGATCCCTTGCTGCTAATCGGAAAGAGTAGCCCATGTAGTGGCGACAGCGGGTTTCCTCTCAAAATCTGTGTGGTCCTTAACCATATGTCTGACGCCATATAACCGTAAATAAAATGTGTCGAGTGCGTCGTTAAATAAAACATTTCTTTCTTTCTTTTCCTTCCATAATGTGTCATCCTGCTGTACATATAAAAAGAATAGTTTTATAATCATTTAAAGCCAACATTAATCATACAGTAAAAAAGAAAATATGTAAACAATTTTGGGTACGACACCATACCCAAATTATTGTTTTGGGGGGGATGGGATTTTACCCGTTTTACCCTCTGGCAGAAACCCTGAATTGAGAGATAATAATTATTTTTAACAACCTGTGATCTTTTTCCAAGCATTCTGTTGGTGAATCCTCAGCAGATGAAGTGGTCCACGTTGGCAGCAACAAAAACCCATTCTTTACAATGGACGAAACTTGGAGAGGAAGAAAAAACACAGATATTTATTATCAACACCCAATCATTATAAGCCTTATGATGCAAGAAAAGAATTAGTAGTAGTAACTAGATCTCATGAACAGGCATCACAATAAGCCGTGTGTCTGGTAACTTGTGTAAAGGTTACCATAAAAAAAAAGGCCTGGTAACCTATAGGTTACGACACATTAATATTTTCATTAATATTACTGTAAAATCCATTCACAGATACACAGTTACTTTGTTATCCATTCATTCATATCACTGTTCTCATTATACTCATACTTGTATGTATATATTATATTTGTATAACACACAACTATCAAAACTGAGGTGATGGTGTTTTACTTTAATAACAGTTTGTGGACAAGAAAGTAGTACAAGCACCATTTTCAAATTTTTTTGTAATGTGCTAAAAAAAATACTGTAAGAAGTGAAAACTGGGGAAAATTGCTGCTGAGAGTGAGATGTTTGGACCAGTCCAGTGCTGCAATGGGGGCAATGCAGTAATTGAGAGGTCGGTTTAATGTAAGAAAGAAGGCACACAAATATCCTCCAACTGTCAAAAACTTTACATAACAATGCCATATACAACATTAATGAACCACAGTACAGCTGGTTAAAGAAAGGAGTATTATGACCAGTTTTTCAGTTTATGGATATTACCATCTGGCAGCTTCCCGTCAAGTTTCTTTGCTGGAATTATCGGACTGGTTTTCGTCATTTCTGTCAGAGATCCTGTCACCTTTTCAATCTGTGCAATCTTGTCACTGATTGCCCCATCGTTCGTGTGTGCATTGTTCTTGCCAATTATTAGATCAGTCATTTCTAAAACAAAATTGTTCATTAAAAAAATACAGAAACAAGAAAAAGCTTTCATATGGTTATACACAGACAAAATGCTACAAAAACGTTAATTTGGCTCCAAATGACAATAACACAAAACGAATGAACAAAACTAATAATATTTACTTTTTAGAAAATACACTTATTCTCAGCTCTTATTATTCAAATGCGTACATAATAAATCAGAATCAAAGTCTCAAATCCAATAGAGAAACCGGAGAAAGTCAAAGGATTGACAGGCAAATTTAAGGAGCTTAGCATAATGGAAATGAGGACGTTACCAGAATTTTGAATGTTTAAGAGAAAACTGTACACAATAAGAAGCCAGGATATGGTAGTGCCAAAACATACATTATATACCAATAGAAGGTTATACGTTATCTTTTTAAAAATATAATTTGTTCATAGATAAAACAAAAGAACTTTAAAAATCTATTATTAATTTAATATCACTTCTTTTTTAATTTAATATCACTTCTTTTTTAATTTAATATCACTTCTTTTTTAATTTAAACTTTAATCAGCTGAAGCAAACCATTTCATAATTTTCTGTCCTCCAGAAGTTTCAAAAATATTTTAAATTTATTAGTACCTAATATAATGCTCAGATGTGGCATTTAATGAAGAAAAAACTAGATATAAAAGAAAAACTAATTAAAATAAAAATGAAATAAAAAATGGCAGAGCTACAAATGACATACCCCAGGTAGCGCTTGTCGACGGCTGTGGTACATCTTCACAAATAGTCTGAATATCGCGCTGGAGCTCTAGCTTTGCCTCTTTCTTTCTTTCATCATCCTTCTTCTTTTCTAGTGTGTCTGGACAAGCCATTGTGGTTTTCAAGATTTCCGACAGATCAAAACTCGGGATAGCAGGTGATGGAGTCTCAGGAGACAGGGAACAACTATCTGTTTCGAAATCATTGTTGTCGGAGTAAACAGACTTTCCAGGAGAGTGGTCTTCACTGTAACAAGCAGATTCTTGTGGAGATATTTCAGCAACTTTGGTTGTTTCTTCACTTTCTTTAGTTTCTTCTTGATAATCTGTCTCAACTTCATTTCTTTCTTGTGTTTCATTTCCATCATCTAGAAACAAAATCTTAATAGGTAAGCCATTTTTTATGTAGCTATTTTTTAACGCCTTGGCTAAAACGACTTTGCCATAGTAAACTTTATAAATTCTGTGCATCAGAGATGAAAATAAACTGAATAAAAATCTTGATGTAGCATCATGAGAGATAGGGCACCAAACTCCTGTAATTGCCCACAGCAATCGACAATGCCTTGGATTTTTTAATTTTCCATGACATTTTTTTGCTGTAGACTATTTTGGATTTTTTTCCCCACAGAATGTTTTTTTACCATGGATATTTTCTTAATTGCAGGTATTGTGGGACCCATATTCTCAAAAATGTGTAAATCCAGAGTAGCATGTAAAAAGTGTACATGTAACTTATATTTTTAGGGTTTTTTAAATAAATATAAACAGACCCTCAGCCAGAACTAGTGGTGCACGGAGTCCTGTGTCCAATAAATTAAACGAATACTTGTGTTTTCAGAAGGGAAATAATCGTAAACATATTTACTTTGAAAAAAACATTGCACATATACATAACATGATTATATGACATCCATTGTAGTTTTGGAGTCAGCATCAGAAACATGGTGCACACAGAGTGGTCTCCCTTATTTTCATCCTGCCTAAATTTCACTAAAATTATTCCTGTCCCGAGTCAGGCCACCGATCTTATCAGAGGTCGGACTCGGAATGGGCGTGTTTGAAACCCTAGTGTTATATGAGCACGTTACACTAGTTAATCTATCTATCTATCAAATCTAATCTAATCTAATATAATTTAAATCTAATCTAATATCTATCTATCTATCACCAAAATGTCAATTAACAGTCCACATAAATATAAAAATCTATATCTTCATATTTTGACATTTTAGATAATTTCCTAAAGTAAACCTCTTAAAGAAAAAACAAAGATGTCTCAATTAATTTAATTCTGACAGAGAAGTTATATTTATGACCAGCTGTAAGAATAACATGCTTCTCATATATATATGTAAATGCAGACAAATGTAACTGTAAGATGTAAACATAAATGTATACACATTTGACAATATTAGTGCCCCAACCCTGCAATTAAGAAAATATCCATGGCAAATAAAACCTGCTGTGGTATAAAAATCCAAACTAGGGTCTGCCACTTTAATACACACAACACTATATTTTCTCACGTTTTCCACTTGCGCACTGGAACTGTTGATATCTAATAACATCTGGTTGTATGGAAATAGTGTTTTATGTACCTTTTTTTCACAAGTGTTAAAATGTTGGGGTTTTGCAGAAAGTGGAGTTCCCTAATAATACAGCTATCGACAATTGGACGATAGAAAAGGGACTTTTATTTGCAGCGTTTTGGAATTTGTAAAGTATCATAAACTTTAAAATGTTGTCACCAGGTCAATGATTTCAAAAGGTTTTTTCAGCGACATTTTCTGGTTATGTATAATGTGTTAAGAGAAATAGGTATATAGATTTGAAAATTCACTGGCCATGCTGAAAAATCCACTTGCCCAATTTTAACTGGTGATAAAACTAACAAAAATGTAAATTAAAATAATTAACTTTTTAATGTACAGTTTTTATACTGAGATCATGTTTAATCATTTTGTAAATTTACACAACAGATAGGCTCATTGGGCATACTTTATGGTTTGTTTAGAAAAATATGCAAACAATTTTCATCAGTTTTTGACCTATTAAAAATGTTAAATAACTGTTTCCAATAAAACCACCTAAGTTATAAATAATAATCCATGTTACCTATTACAACAATTAACATTAAAAACAAATGAATATTTTATCACTTATAAATGAGTATATATTTATTACCGTATGAATGGGAACTCCTCCTCACCCACCCCCAAAAGAAGGAAATTTTCATTTAGGTTATCATGTTTAATAAACCCTTGCACGTGCTGTAACCTCACCGTGGTGCAGGGGTGTAACATTCTCTTTGAGAATGGCCAATACAGCACAAATCCCCTTGTTTTCTTCAAGATACAATTAAAATTTTGAATAAAAGTCAGTATCTATCTGTGATATTTGTATTTTTGCACAGTTCTTTACACTGTGTTTTTATTTAAATCTTGAATTTTTATACTGATGTTGATCATCACTTTATTTGTTTGCATTACCATAGTTTGACGCCCAATAGCCGATGTATTTTTCGTGCTGGGGTGTCGTTAAACATTCATTCATTTATTCACTCATTTAATAAACTTGAACTAAACGGTTTAATTATTGATGATTGATATGAAAAGTTAAATCACGATACATATTGTATTGTGACCCAAGTATCGAGATATGTATCGTATCGCGACCTCCCGTATAGTTACAGCTCTAATAGGTATGTATTAGTGTACACACACACACATCACACTTTAAAAAATGGCGCCACTAACCTTGCTCCTCAACACTGTTATACCACTCATAGTACGAATCTGGCAAGACTCGTGTCACGTCTTTCGCAAACTCAAGAACACTGTCCAGAACATCTGTCGGCTGATTAAAACGATACATTATAATCAATGTTTCCTAAACCTAGTATCAGCATTTAATTGCTTTAAGATGACTATCAACTTAAAGTTACACAAACAAACAAACAAAAACAATTTCTGGGGTCTTTTTTAGCAAATAAACTATTATAAAGCAAACAATGCAGTCAGTGGTTAGGCATTTCAATCAAGCTGACATAACAAAGTCCCATGATCACTATATATGCTTATCAGTAAAAATATCTCCAAATGAATGCTGAGGTAAGCAATATATTCCATAAACCAATAGAAATGAATGTTTCAAAAGCTTCAAGATAGTGTTACCCATTTAGCAAACTTCCTGTATGTTGATCACATTTCACAAGACCATGAAAAAATCCAACTCGTATACTTTAGCTACTTAAGTAAATAATGAATGTAAACAAGTTTTCAATTAAAAACACTTTTAAAGAAATATTAGTGATTTTGTGATTCTTGTGGCGTGTTTGGGTTGTTTTTTTATGAAGTCAGATAACTGCTATATTCCAGTATATAAAGGACAAATTAAAAAAATCAGTGATATTTTTAACAAAAATAATACTAAAATTTTAAATTTTTTACAATGAAAACAGTTTAATACCACTCCAATTTCTTCTTCCAACAAAAGATGTGTAATAGACTTTTGATCCCCATCTCTGAAAAATCAAGAAAACCGTAACGTAGGTGATTTTAAAAGGATTTGATTACTATGTCATATAAATAATAGCCAACAGGCAAGAAAACAATTTTATAAGTCTAAAACTCTTTCAGCAGCATAAAGTTTTTTATTCGATAAATTAAAAAAAAATTAATTTAAAAAAATCCAATTAAATTACAAATTTTTTTTTTCCACATGCACTTTGATGAACATCCATAGGTGTAACTATAAACCATATTTCACTGATCAAAGAGGATGCTTTATTGTCTAGCAGAGCCTAAGAGACCTTTGTGAATGAGGCCCCATGTTTGTAAATAAGACTCACTGTTGATAAAGAGATATTTCATTCAGCATTTCCAGAGGTTTGAAGGAGACGATGGCAGCCTGCAGAATGTGCTCTTTGGTCAGTTTCTCAAAGTATTTTATACCACGCCCTGTCCAGGTTTTGGCAATCTGAACGAAGATAAAAACACCGTACATCATGTTGTATACACAAGACATTACTAAAATGTATTAAGCCTAAACTTCAGGCATCTGAAAGTTGTGAGAATGATCTTTTCATTCGCACGTCGTTCACGCAAATCTAATTAGCATAGCCTATTTTTTGTTCACGCATTAAATTTAGCACATTATTTACATGGACGTAACAGATCACGCAAAAAGAAAATGGGTTACCCGAATTATTTTTGTAAACCAATAAATGGCTTACATAAATATTCAATTATCAGAGGTCTGAACTTTAATAAAAAAAACTATTAGCACAGGCTTGGAATTCAGGTCATGTATTTTATGACCTACATACCTGACCATTCAGTAACTGAATTACTTTTGTATAATTTGTCAATTATAATTTCCATCACTTGGAGGTTACTCAACTGGAATACGAATACACAAACAATACCGTCATGCATAAGAAATTTTATGCACTGCACTAGCCTGCAACCAGGATATCACAAACAAAACAAAAAAACATTATATAATATTATACTTGTATATATATTTATCACATGAAACCACGTTTTACTACAGGCCAGTTATAAATGATCTACTGTATAATAATAAAAACATTTTTTTTAAAAATTAAAAACAAATTTGGTGTGGGGTAGCCTAGGGGTGAGGAGCATATTGATTTATTAATCATCTGCTATTGGATGTTAAACATTTGGTAATTTTGACATATAGTTTTAGAGAGGAAACTCGCTACATATGCACCATCCCAGACAGGATAGTACATACCACGGCCTTTGATATACCAGTCGTGGTGCATTGGCTGGAACGAGAAATAGCCCATCGACCCCAGACCGACGGCGCATCAAGCAAGCGCTTCACTACTGGGCTACATCCCGCCTTCAGGAGGTTAGGATGACCGAATGTCATTCTTCACTAAGAAAAACAAGTGATCACTCCTACTCACCTCCACATTTGTCTTTAGGAGAGCAGCAAATTGATCGCCATGCAAGAAAACATTTAATAAATTTTATTTGAAAGTTCCGGTGATTGCTGGCCAAGTACCATTTCAAGAGCGATCTTCAGCTCACCATGATTTTACTCATGGGGAAAACCGAGTGTAGTGGAAACAAACTTACCGGTCTGATTCCTGCTAAACCACATTTCATCAGTTCTAGGTTTACAGCAAAGAAGTACGCCGGCACAGCTTGACACAGTCTGTTAGTGGTCACTAGTTCGGTGTTCCCGTAGTCCATGTAGAAAACATCAACCATTCCCTTTTCCCTGAAATAAACGTCATATAAACTCTAAACAACTATTCCTACAGAAATAAATGTCATATAAACTCTAAACAACTATTCCTACAGAAATAAACATCATATAAACTCTAAACAACTATTCCTACAGAAATAAACGTCATATAAACTCTAAACAACTATTCCTACAGAAATAAACATCATATAAACTCTAAACAACTATTCCTACAGAAATAAATGTCTCGTCTACGATAAAACTTTTTGGTGCACTGTGATGAACATCCACAGGTGCAACTATAATAGTATAACCAAGTTTCATTACTCTACGACTTGTGAGAAACGGATCTGAATGCAAAACTTTACATACTTTGCCATTTTCAAGAGGAGTGACATTTTGCACACCCAAGTTCAAGACACAGGCGTGATTACTTCCCAATAAAAGCAAAAGCCACATATAATCAGGACTTCTAGATTATGGTAACCCATTTACAGGTTACCATAAAAAATAGCCTGGTAACCTATAGGTTACTACAACTATATGAAAGCTAGAATTGAATTCCTGTTAGTACCACTTTTAACGCGAATGTTCTAATATGATATTGATGTGTGCAAACCTCGGTACGAGAAACGAAATCCGCAAGTAAATTTATCTAGCGGGCGTTGCTTAAACGCGGATTGCCGAAACTGCTTTGCAACTGCACAAATGCGCACGAACATCAGTGCAATTTCGTATGAGAAAATGAAACACAGAAGTAAATTGATCTAGTGGACGCTGCTTAAACGCGGATTGACTATAATTGCTTGCAATTGCACAAGTATGTCCGAGAAAATGAAAAGTTTGGAATGCATTGCCTGGTTTACATTCGGAAACGAAACTACCGTTACGTTGAACTGTTTGTCGAGAACGAAACACCATTCTCGACTTTTCTTACATGTGGTAATCTCCCTGTAACCTGAACTACCATTCTCGACTTATTTAGATGCCTGCAATGTTGGGCTAGTAAAGAGCTACTATTGCCGTGCCCGACAGCTAGTGAAAACTTTTTGTCAAATTCGGCAGTTAAAAGACTAATTTGTAAATATGTATAACCTGCTTTCACCACCACCAAGTGTTACTATTAATTAGTTAAATTATATTAACTTAAAGTAGAGTTAGTGAATTTTTAATCGTGGCTAGCAAATTTTTAAAATCCCTAATCCCATGACTAGTGGATTTTAAAAAATTTCTAGAAGCCCTGTATATAATGCATAAAAATGAAACTCAAAATGAATCATTTACTAACTTGTTTGTACGAGCAACCTGAGCTCTCTTGCATTTGCCCGCTTCATCGGGAGATGTCACCAAGACATAAGATCCTTCTTCTATCGATTGGGCGGGGATGGATGGAAATGTGCCAACTTCTTCACAAAATTCTTGAAAGGAATCCTCCAAACTGGAAAACTCATCAAAACAGTTTTCTGAAAGGTAAAATGAAAACATGAAATATATTGGCAGCTACATGTACACAGTGTTAACAAACTTAAAATACCAGCAAACATTTTATATACATTTCTCCTGCAACCACCGTTTCTATTGACAGAATATGACGACGGATAAAGCAAAGTCATATCCTGCTACTAGCAGGTTATGACTTTTTACGTCACTCATATGACGTCACACGCATAGCTACTTTACAAAATCGCTCATTTGACCTCTAGGTCATCGTACAATGTGGCTGAAATAACAGAAATAATAGCTTTTCCCCTTAATTTTTATGGTCTGCAGATAACTAATTAATGATGTCGGATATCCGACTGCTTTATTCTGTTTAGGTAAGAATGAGAAATTCCGTGAGACTCTGTCAAGTAGAATTTCTCCATTCGGCCTGATATCCGACATCATTAACTAGTCATTCTTTATGTACCAGTAGCTTTATTAGAAATTTGTCTATTATTTTGTATCAATGAAATATCAAAGACGTGCATAAAATCATTATAGGAAAGTGTCAATGCTGTTACACACTGCAAACCAGTAATACAAGAGACATTGCACATTCATGTTTATAAATAACATAGTTATAATATACATCAAAAATTCACTGCTAACTTACAAGAAATAAGGGAATACTTGGTAATGTAGACCAAATTTCAGTCATGATTAGCATCATTGTCTGTATAAAGCACCAAGACGTAATGTGGGAAATGTTGGTAACATTTGTGAGACTGAATGTCAGCAACACGGCTACTAGTAACTTCCCGACATTATGGTTGATGTTTTTTGTAGCAGTCATTCCTTCCTGTTAGTGTTGGTATAATCCCCTATTTCTTTATACCTAACCGTTCGGTCAACGTGTAAGTGTAACTCGGGACTTCATTTTTTGTTCGAGTGTTGTGGTGTTTCGATCGACACTTCCGAGTTCGAACCAACAAGATTCTACTCTGTGTGTGTGTGTGTGTGTGACGGAGACAGCCGCCTGCACATTAACTTTTGACCGGGGTCTGAAACAACTGGAGTAGCACTTTAATGATCGAAAGCCAGTGCATGGAGTAATTACCCAAGAAGGTTCCCCTATTAGTTAGATGGTATCTGTACTGTTGGTAGTTTTAGAGAATCGGTGTGGCCATTATTTCGCCACTCGTCCATAAATGGCAGGACTGCAAAAGATGGGACCCAGCTGCCAAAAATCCAAATAGGGGATATAAGCTGGGAGTTCGTTCTGTATCTAGGAACTTGGGTGGCAAATATGTATAGAGGCAGTGGAAATGCTGTCGGCTGGGCGAACTTTATTAGTCCAGTGGACATAGGTAACTATATTTTACTGCTCTGTAGTAACTGAAGGGTATTTTGTTGTGGCATTCAAGTATTATACCTATGTGTATTCTTGTTTTGCTTAGTGTGGAAAGGACAGCTGGTAATCTAAGTCAGACCGACTAAAGTAAACTGTAGGCGTGGCTTACCCAAAATATATAGAGAGGTAATCCTAATATTATGACCTGGTAAATTGTAGGTCGTCTGAATATTGGATGTAGAGAAGACTGAAGATAATAATTAATTATCTCTATAGGTGGTAATTCTAATATCATGACCAGGTAAATTGTAGGTCCTCTGAATATTGGATGTAGGAAAGACTGAGGATAATAATTAATTATTCTAAGGTTGGGTGATGTTTTAACTGTGAGTGGTAGCTATATCCCTACTTGTCAAGTGATTAAGTTTACATGTGGTACTCAGCCTAGAGGTGGGTCGAACACTTTCTCAAGCACCAACAGGGTTCGAGCCAATGGGATTCAACTGTATATACACACACTACAGGAAAAAACACATCAGTAACTACAATGTAGCTCTGTATGCTAGTAAGCAAAATCGGCCAAAGTGTTCAGACTACTTTTTATTTCAATAGACTGGTTGGCCCCGACAAGTTGTTGCAATTATAACTGAGACACTTTCCGAGATGAATATTATGCTTTACACCGTACAAAAGACACTTGTGTTCACTTTCATGTTCCAATTCAAACACAGAATGTTTGCTATTTATAAAGATATTATGAACAGATTTAAATATAAAAACATTATCTTGAAAACCATAAGATTAAGATTGATTTGGATCTCCAAATAACATGTTGCAGTTATACCTGATAGACTTTCCGAGATGGATATTAAGCATTACACTGTACAAAAGACACTTGTGGTCACACTTACGAGTTCCAATTTGCACCCAGAAGTTCTGTGGATCCAGAACATGCATAACCCGCCCACAGAACAACTCGGTGTATCCGCTATCATCATCATCAACTTGCTCCTCCATCGGTTCTTCAGCCTCTGAAATACATTAACAGTCAACAAGATGTCAGTCCAATAGTACAGGGGTAGAAATTGTGAAATATTGCTCCTGGTCTGGGGGACTAGTAGGCTAGAAAAATTACTAGTCTCCAAGAAAAATCACTAACCCTCCTAATATTAGGGCATCCTGACAAGATAAAAACTATGTGGTTTTTAGTAAGCTGTTACGTAACACACATTACCTAAGTAGTGTATAGTCACATCATGCAGGGCTCAAACTTAACGGCAGCACCGACGGCAATTGCCGTCGTTGAGATATAAATTGTCGTAGGTAGGGAGCATCACCGACAGCATTTTGTGCCATCGGTAAAGCTCCTCAACAATGGTAAAATGTATACACCTGGTGTACATTATCTGCCAATATTTAACCATTTGCACATTTAAAAAATGTCTACATATAACAAGATAGCCTTAAAGTTAGGTATATTTTTTGCAAATGTCACTTTTAAAAAAATTGCAAAAGGCAGGCTTCAAAATCGCCGTCGGTGGAATGTTTCACCCACTGCAATTCTTTTAAAAATTGCTGTGGGAAAAAAATTCTCAAGTTCGAGCCCTGTCATGGCAATATAGCATGACAGAATCTTAAATTTGGGCCACATCGGCTTAGAATTACTAGCATGTTACATCACAAAAACTTGTATTTCGTTGTTCAATATTGTGATACTGTAAATTGTAATTAACAACTAAAATACTAACATTAGTCAATAAAATACACTGAACATGTTCGATTGTTTTTCTACAATGTTCTAGTATTCATGGAATCAAGATAAATAACTGATGTGAATGCTGACAGCTGTGTTTATAAAGACTGGTGGCATTTGATTATTTTTTTTTTGGGGGGGGGGGGGGGGGGAGAGAATATATTTCTTACACAATAGCTGGCAACTATTTGGTTTTTCCATTTGATACATCCATACATCTCTAGCCGTAGTGTAAGTAGACCATGGCTAGAGAACACTCGCAGTGGTGCAGAAACAGAAAATAGTTTACTAGCCCTCCAGACCTGAACCAACTAAAACATACTAGCCCGCAAGTATTTCTACTAGTCCGCCAGCCTATAGAATAATATATTATTGTTTAACAATATTATAATATAGATTTCAAATGATAGATAGAAATTTGACAAAAACATTATTAATGACATTTGGTTGGCCAAGTGATCAACATCATGTTGTAAACAAAATCAAGCCCACCCCCACCCCCCAAAAGAACCCCTTGATTAACAAAAAACAATAATAATAAAAAAATATTTAGGAAAAGATCAAGTTTTTCACATTTCTTCTTGTTTATTCTCAATCCGGTAAATGTATTGTGTATTTCATGATAATTCTGAACAGTTTGTTTGAATGGTTTGGAATTCTGGTAGGGCTGATGCAGAGTTGCGGATTCGATGGGGGAGGGGGAGTTTACGGTTGTTAGAAGAAGATAGATCGCCCGTCGGACAAGTAGTTGTATTTTTTAACTCGTTCGTCAGAATATTTACATGCATTTGGCGAGCAGGCGAGTACTTTCTGCAACCCTGAATATAGGCAAAGGAGTTTTGATCAGATTGGTTCGTCTTCGCAGATGTCTATTCAACCAATGTTTTCCAATTTGTATAGCAAAAATAAGTGCCTGTCATATATTAAAAGCTTGGTTGGACACTACCGTTCACGTCATTTTTATTTTTTTCTGGTATTATTAAAGTGGTCTTTTTATAAGCTACAACATAAATTGTGGAAATCAATATACAAAATTATTTACGTGGCCCGTTTGTTAAGTGTAACGTGCGTTATTTTTCACACTTGCCAGATTGGTATTGCGTGCGCTGTAGAAGCATGATCGCACTCGCGCATATTAAAAAGCAAGGTCTGATACCAGTGTTCGAGATTATCCCGGAGATACCAGAATTTAATTTTGGATACCAAACTTCAAGAACCCAGTATCCCACTGGGATGCCATATAATAACTAAATTCTCAGGTGGGATACCAGATTTTGAAATGTTAGTATCCAACTGGGATACTGGCCAAAAAATTTAATCTCCAACACTGGATACTAGATTACGAAATATAAACATTATGTTGCTTTTATAGAACAAAATGTTTAAAAAGGTATTGTATATAACTAACCCTAACCCTAAACTTACACTAATTCTAACAAATATTTTTAGGGGGTGCGGGCGGAAATTATACTCTTTTGTTTTTATAAAAGTAATAAAATATGTTTCAAACTTTCTTAGTTCTATTTTGTTTCACAATCAAAATTGATAATCCTGGAACAAAATTCAATGTTAAATTTTTATCATAGTTACGTGTGAATGAATATGAAAAATTAAGTTAAAAGTAATACCCTCGTAATTCAACAAGTCGTCTTCAATATTAAAACTCAAGGAAATTAAAAATTACATCGCAGAAGTTTCCCAAGGTACTTTCCCGGACTTTCGCTTTACTAAGTGCTTCACGTTTGATTCGCTTTTTGTTAATACAGCTACTGACACCAGTCTATTCTAATTGTACAGGATTATTTCCCTTGAAACAATCTGGCCCCGTGCTCTAGACTTTAAAATTTTAAGTCCAGACTTTAACGTCATTGCAACGCCATTCAAATAGCATTACATTATAAAGTCTGGACTTTATTAGAGACTAGACTTTAAGTTGTATAAGCACGGGCCCAGCTAGACCAAATGAAGTCACATTGCCGACAATGTTAACAGTACACGTATAGGAGAAGCCACGGTGACGTCACATGTTTTGATCACGTGGTACCGCGCGAGCGCTGGTAGGCAAGAAACCAGTTGACAATACTGGCATTAGTAGTAATGAACAATCGAATGTTTTTCCGTCAATTAAATCAGTGTAGACTAGTTTTGATGAATGGTATTTTGTCATGGTAATTTCATACGTTGTTGTTAGATGCACAAGTCACTGTAGTAAGGATTATGAAATTAGTTTCATCAAATACAGTGGAAGCGAAACGTTGAACAGTTAAAGCTGACAACAATCAACTTTGCCCATCCCACAACGGAGATCGTCATTTTATACAAGGTTTGTTGTATGTTATTCATTCGTAATACTAATACACGTCAGTATTTATTGAAATGAAAATTGAAAAGATAATAAAAAAAATAATAATAAAAATAAAAGCCCCCACCAAACTGACATGGAAACAAAGATGCCCTGTGAACAGTAGGCCTACCCAGTCAATCGACAAACAACGTTTTATGTAACTTTTTGTTTTGTATTGACAGATCCATTATAGTGGGTAAAACAAAAATCTGAATATATTTTATATTGTATTATGCCATAAAATATGTAGGTGGCTGGAGTATTTATATTTTTAATTAAATAACAGGGAGTGTGTGTGTGTGTGTGTGTGTACAATCAAGCATATATATATTGTTTCATATGAAAATGGTTCTGAAATATTTCCATTTATTAATTATATTATATGTTAATTATAATGTTTTACTTTTTGTATTGAAGAAGTGATCCACAGGTGTATTTGTAATGTGTAAGTTGATTTTTAATAATAAAAAAAAAAGGTATAAACATTTCAGGGTGGGATATCAAATGTATTAAATCATTTGTTTGGGATTAAAAATAAGTAAATACTAATAATAAAACTGGATATTGATCCACAAGTTGGTGATAGCCACCATATTTTATAAAAACATAAATTATGTTACATGCATTTTATTATATAAGTTATCTGAATTTGTTTGCAGCAAATAAAGAAAGAAAAGGGGAGCTGATTGTATTTACAAGTATTATTGTCATCAGTGACAGATGTCAATATGTCTTCACAAATACATTTATGTGTATTCAAATATTTCCATAATATTCAATATTCACAATATAAAACTTTCATACTTATATATCATAGAAATTTACCAACTTTCTTATTTTTTTCTAGGTATCAGTGATCCCTGTTTGTGGACAAAAAGAGAACCGGCAACTCTTGGATGAAAAATGGGCCTTTCACGATGAATTAAGGGCGTTTTAAGTTTTAGGGTGAATTAAGGGATGCTAAGGAGAACACTGGTATTGGATTCAGCGATTCTTTTCTACAGTATCTCATGTTTCTGTGCATAAGAAGGATACCAGAACCTTTTTCACTGACTTTCCAAACTACCATGTGCAATATTATTGGGGCTATCCAGTATGTGATGATGACATTGATAACACTTGGATTTAATCTTTTTTTACCAGGATCTCTATTTTCTAATAAAAACAGACTTTACAAAATCAATAAAATTATATCGAGAAACAATAGACAACACATATTTATTATTTTCTTTTTCTATTATCATTATAAACCAATGATCAAATGATATTTGCATTGTGTTAATGTGTGTCTTACATTTAAACATTGTATTGTTACCATTTACAGTAATTTGTTGTTTTAACTGGTTTATTAATCAGGTTGAAAGTGATAGCCTTTGAAACTGTGCCTCTTGTCAAAGGTAACTGACACTGTTTTAGATTTGAAAGGAAGGAATCTTTTTATTTAACAATGCAATCAAGTCATTTTAATTACGGATATATAGAGTCCGACATGTTTAGGGATCACACAGATAATATTAGGGAGGAAACCTGCTGCTGTCACACAATGGATTACTCTTTCCGATTAACAATAAGGGATCTTTTATATGCATCAGCCCACAGACAGGATAATAAATAGTGTAGCCTTTGTTACACCAGTTGTAGAGCACTGGCTGGAATGAGAAATAGCCCTATAGGACCACCAACAGGAATCAATCCTAGATCGACTGCGTATTAAACTATGTCCTGGCCTGCATGGGATTAGGCGATTAAAATATTAATGGCAATTTTTATGTATATATATATATATAAAAAATAATGCTACAAAATGTTCTGAAGATGTAAAGCACAAAGGTGAGGGACCAAGTAAATTAAATTTGAGATGTATCCGGTTTAAAAGGCTAAGTTCTGTACTAATATTTAAAAAGGGACGCTGTAGCTAGAGGGAGAAATGTATGTGTGGTCATGGAACATGTATGGAAACTAAATTTAGGTTCCTCCATTTTAATACAATGTGTTAATATGTATCCGATATCAACAAGTTTAAGGAATAAAAAAGGACTTGATAAAATTAATAGTTTTAAAAGTTTTTGTAAAGTTTTCTAATAAGATACTTGCTTAAATTTATTGTTCATGAAAAGCCTTACAAATGAACCAGTAGACAAGTCTGATGTGTTTATATATATATATATAACTACTGTCTATATACTGTCTACTGGTTGTTCATTTGTAACAAATGTTCATATATATATATATATATATATATATATATATATATATGTATGTGTATCTATATGTACATGTATATGTATATATACATATATGCATATATATATATATATATGGGTTATTTAAAATTGTTTAAAGAAATAATTTCCTTTAACAAAGTGTAGGCCAATTATTTCTTTTAAACAGTTTTAAAATAAAAAATATAGGCTACTCGTTTTATTTTATTAGTTTTATTTGTGTGTGCGCGCGCTCGTTTGTAATGCTTTACTTGAAATATGGACCAGACGCTTTAAAAATACATGGACTAAAAATATTTATTCAGGTGAAAAGAAAAAGAAAAAAAAAGGAAGTTTGCTATAGTTTTGAACTCGGTCAATCGTCAAATTTTATGGGTGGAAAGAGTACATGTATCTCCTCCATACAGGAGCTATGTAGAATAGCGTTCCCGTGCTACAAGCGGTAATTTAAGCACGTGTTGGCCATTCTTTGCTATTCACGCTACGCTAGTTCGCTTTGTTACTAATGGCCATTATGATAGACTTCTGCCTACCAGATGCGCGCGCATGCTGATACGTGACGTCACTTCCCTAAACACATGGCTTCTCCTATAGAAATGTGCCACTAAACTTGGCTAAAGTATACTGCACTCTTAAGACTTTTCTGGGGGTGGGGGTGGGGGTGTCAGGAAATAGAACTTTACAAATACACTGACTATTAATTAAACGGGAGTTCTCAATTCAATTACGATCTGAATCAATTCAATTTATTGCACAAAACAATCTGATATCAACAAATGGATAAGAATTAAATATAACATCGTAACATCAATAATAACAACAAATAATATTAATAATAATAATAACAATATGGATGTACAGGCCAGCCGGAGACACAAAATTTGCAATCTTATTTATAGGAATTAAAATGACTACATTATAAAAAAAGAAATGGTCAAAGTAGGCCTACTTGGAAATAATTAAACTAAATTACTACCCCACTGATAGCCGGAACAAGAAGTTTACGTTTAGAAATATAGCTGTCAATAAATGTTAATGCATGATTAATAATTTCAATGTCACCATTCAGTTATTGTATGACATAATAAATATAATCTGTAAATTGCTATTTAGAGTAGAAAAGGAGTTTAAAGGAAACATGTCACGTAAACCCTATTTGGCACCAACCATGTACAATTAATTATAAATTGAACCACCTAAAAAAAAAAAATATAAAAAATTAATTACTTAAAATATCTCCATAAAAGAACCCCAGATACGAGCTCTTAGCGGAAATTGCCGATCTTTAATGAGCAGGGCAATCACGAGGTCCGTGACGTCAGAGACGCGTCGCTTGATCTGACGCCTTACACTTAAAAGCATTAGTCCGTACCACTCATAAAGAATCTAAGACTTGCACAGCTTACCAAAACAATGAGTGTTCGTTCGCAAAACGTTTTGCCGTATCAATATGAGCTGTTAGTAAATGAAGAAAGACACACATTTACTTACAACAGTGATACTGAAGAAAAAATGGATAGCGAGTCGGAGGGTGGAGAAACTGATGGTGCCAGACCAGACCGGTCGACCAATTTACAGCCCGGAGCCCGAAAGTAACCCGGAGACAAAACCAAAACTCGGATGCTAATGCCGAGGTGTATACTGTTCATATTTAGCATAAAGATACACCTCGATATGATGTATTTAAATATGTAAAAAAAATATAAATGTAGGACAAAAAAAAATTGGGTTTTTTTTTTTAGAAAATATCGCATTTTTTTTATGTTCGGGCTGTACATAATGAAATCTGTATGCACAGTGTAAACAAAACGCTCTAATTTACGACAAGGCGCTTCACTTTCATTAACCTGGCTTGTAAAACAACATAAATGACTTGAGAGTATAATCAACTTTTAAACTAAATATATTTCTATTTGCATCAATAGAACGAAATGGGGTTATAGTATTTTTCTCTCATAAAAAAAGTAGCATATTATTAGGCCTATTGGTAGGGTGCGTTAGAGTAAAAACGACCACTCACGATACCCAAGTGATAATTTTCTTTTCTTTGGTACTACGTAATTGGTCAGTTTTGTAATTTTAGATGGGAAAGTCTACTTAATCAAGGGTTTTACAGCATTATTTACAGTAATGAAGCAGGGCGGCTGATAATGTCCATTAACATTGTACTATAGTCGCGACAGGTTACGCCACAATACCCTGTGATCTTTAAAAAACTGGCACGTATTTTGTGCGTATGTCTAGACCGTGGTAATCACTTACCTGGTCGATACCCTGCAATTTACACCTGCCAATCAGGAATCACATGTGCAGGCCACGGAAAGAAAGGACCAATTAACTAAAACAACACTCCGATTCTCAAGTCAGCCCGTGGATGAAACATAATAGTTATTTCGACACCGACAGTAGTGGTTTATTTTGTATTGAACTTCGTGTTGCTTTGGGGCTTCGGGCGATGAGGAACGTTTTTGTGACGTATTCCGCCCGAAGATTAAAAACATTATTTAAAATTATTATTGTTTTCTACACATTTTTTAAAAACATATTTAAATACATCGTACTGAGATGTATCCTCATGCCAAATCCCATGTTTGTATATGCCATATTTAATTACTTATTGACGTTTCCTTCTTCGGACGGCGAATACAGATTTTGTTATGTAGGCCTACAGCCCTAACATGAAAAATCTTTTTTTTTTCAAAAAAAAAAAAAATAAAAAAAAATTCTACATTTTTGTTTTAACATATATAAATACATCATGCTGAGGTGTATCTTTGTGCCAAATATGTACAATGTACACCTCGGCATTCGCAACAGAGTACTGTTTTTGTCTCCGGGTAACGTTCGGGCTCCGGGCTGTAAATAGGCTGACACCAAAGTACTATGCGGTGTTGGTGTCCAATCTTTTCTTTTGCGATAAAATACACGCGTCTTTCTTCGGATACAATCCTTTGGAAAACCATAAAAAGACAATCCCGATCGTTTAAACTGTTTATTTTTACACCCAAAGGCCGCGCAGTACGGCACTGTTGGACTGAAAAGATCGTAAGCCCCTTACTCCATATATAAACAGTTAACAACAATGGAAGAGTACAGCGGCTCTGACGTCACTTCCCTTTTTTTCCGAACGCTCACGAAGAAATATGCATAAATCGTACTTTGATACTGATTAGCGTAATTTCTTCATTTTAAGTTAACTACACGTATTTTATTGTTATAAAGTTATTTGTATATTATTTTTATATCATTTTTCTTTTAAAATGAGCTATAATATGGTCACGTGTCATGTTTCCTTTAAGGTATCAAATAGTTGTTGCCCTTCAGCACTACAAATAGTACAGTCTAATACAAAATCCTCTGTTCAATCGGATTTAAAAAAAAAATCTTTTTTTTTTTTTTTTTTTTTTTTTTTTTTTTTTTTTTTTTTTTTTTTTACAGAATGTCTCAAGTTCAGTATGAAGACTATGTGCATTATTTCTTATTTTAGTAAATTGTCTGCGTTTTTGGAAATTCGGTTAGCAAAGCAAATAGTTTTTGAATTTAAATTCTGAATTGAATAGACCATGAGTAGACTGTTCCGAGCTTAGAATCATTGTTTTGAATAGAATTTGACCAGAAGTTTATATATTTCGACTGGCGGTCTTGTTTCAACTTACGCGTAGCCTATAGACCTCTGTGAGGGTAAACAGACCCAAATGACTGTTCCATATTTGACTAAAGCCGAAATTGATCCACATAATTTTTATATAAAATGTCCCGTTTAAATTAGATGAGTTATTAGAATAATATGATTCCGTATATGCCTTATGCATTACTGGCGTAAGAAGCGGGGGGTGGGGGTGGAGGGGGGCATGTGCCCCCTACACTTTTCAGATATTTTGCTGTATATTTGTTTTATAATAGTCTAAAAGTGTGTAAATATACAAATGTTCCCCCCCCCCCCCCCCCCCCCCCCCCCCGCACCTTCCTACGCCACTGTGCATTACTGACGAACAATCATGTGTTCCCAGTGTGCCACTACCAGTCGTATGGTTAGTGACACCGATGATTCGTATAGTGGTAGTACTCTTTTATTGTCGTCGCTGTACCAGCGCGCGTTGTGAAACACTCGTACAACGGTCGATAAACTCGGAAGATCGATCAAGTTTAAGGAAGATTTTAATAGGTTATAAGATACACATTTCACAAGGTATAGTTCAGTTCTTCTCTGGGTTCTCGTCACAGAGTTAACTGATAGGATGATCGTGGTTCGGGATAAAATGTTCACAGGAACTGCATCTGCCTCACGTTATCGTCGGATGTTTCAGTTTTACTTTCGTCAGAAAGTATAACGACCGGCTGGGTCAACAAAGTAGCTGCTTCTTGGATTGCCGTTGGCCGGAGCTTTTCGTGGTTGAGAAAAGACTGTCGATAGAGCTTGCTGGCTCTTCTTTTAAACACTACTGGCACGAGGAAGGTATGCGGTTTATGCAGCGACATTGGTCGGTTGAGGCCGGATCTGTCCGTCAACACAGTCGTACGCGGTCATCTCGCACCGTCCACAAACTTCATATACTCTTCAAAAAAAGAAACGCAAAAGGGTACAAATGGGTTATAACTCCGATTTTATGTTTCCTACCGGTTCATGCTTTGTGAATATAAGGTCATTGCATGTCCCAAACACATTCCCACGGTTACATTCGATAAAACGCAGCTACTGTAAAATAAAGTTTCAAAATGTGAATATTCGCAAAAACGCAGCCATGTGCAAACCATGTCACCACTGCATGTGCAACATGAACACCGACAGTATAAAAGTGCAGGGTGTTCGCTTGCCTGGCCTCTGTATCTGGCCGACAGTTGACAATCCAGGACATGCCACGTCTCGGTGAACCGCAGAGAAACAATGCCATCGGCCGACTAGACGCAGGCGAATCCAGAACGGCCGTTGCCAGGGCATTCCATGTGTCCCCAAGCACCATCTCCAGACTGTGGGACCGTTACCAGCAACATGGATCAACACGTGACCTCCCTAGATCCGGTCGACCACGGGTCACTACCCCCGGGCAGGACCGCTACATCCGGGTACGCCACCTTCGGGAACGATTGACTACTGCCACCTCCACAGCCGCAGCAATACCAGGTTTGCGCAGGATATCCGACCAGACCGTACGGAACCGCCTACGTGAGGTAGGAATTCGTGCCAGACGTCCAGTTCGAGGTGTCATCTTAACACCACAACACCGTCGACTCCGACTGCAGTGGTGCCAGATTCATCGACAATGGCCTCAACTGCGATGGAGACAGGTGTGGTTCAGTGACGAGTCCCGATTTCTGCTCCGACGTCATGATGGAAGATGTCGCGTGTATAGGCGTCGTGGTGAACGTTATGCGGCAAACTGCGTGCAGGAAGTGGACAGATTCGGCGGGGGTAGTGTCATGGTGTGGGCAGCCATCTCACACACTGGCAGAACTGACCTGGTCCACGTGCAGGGCAACCTGAATGCACAGGGCTACATTGACCAGATCCTCCGGCCACACATCGTTCCAGTTATGGCCAACGCCAACGCAGTGTTTCAACATGACAACGCCAGGCCTCACACAGCACGTCTCACAACGGCTTTCCTACAGAACAACAACATTAATGTCCTTCCTTGGCCATCGATATCACCGGATTTGAACCCAATTGAGCATCTATGGGACGAGTTGGACCGACGCCTCCGACAGCGACAACCACAGCCCCAGACCCTGCCCGAGCTGGCAGCAGCCTTGCAGGCCGAGTGGGCCACCATCCCCCGGGACGTCATCCGTACTCTGGTTGCTTCAATGGGCAGGCGGTGCCAGGCAGTTGTCAACACACGCGGAGGCCACACCCGGTATTGACTCCAGATGACCTTGACCTTGGTGGTGTGTCCTATCACTTACTCACAATGGACTAGAGTGAATTGTGAACAATCCTCCAACATTTGGTAATTATCGGACTCACCATTCAATAATTAAATCAATTCTCCAAATGTTACGACAATGTGGTTTTGCGTTTCTTCTTTTGAAGAGTATATATGAATTATAGACTGACCACCGCTGGCCCATCGCTGTTCCTTTAATGTCAGGAGAATTAGTTCGGAGATTTCTGGACTCACTTCCGCTGGCCATAGTCGTTCCTTTAATGTCAGGAGAAATTAGTTAGCTATCTGTTCCTTTAATGTGAGGGTATTGTGTTACACCAGTCAAAACCAGTATTTTGTTGCAAGGGGTAAGCATGTAATAAGAATTGGTTGCTAGCCAAGTCAGATATTTATATAATTTTATATGAACATAAATATAATTTTATTTGAACTTTTTCAAATGGAGTATTCTCACATATATATTTTTTAAATCCCCAAACAGTTACTCCTTTGAGATAATAGGGACTCCAAACCTCACAGCAATATGTTAAAATGGGACAATTTAAGCAGTACAATATATTGAAGGCTATGGGTAATTGTGTCCGATATCAATCTGTGGAGTTTAAAGATGGCTTTGGTAGCCTGAACATAAAGTCTGTCAAATTATGCGCTTTTTAAATTACCCGATGCAGTACACATTATACCTCAGTAACAATAATACTGAACAGTGTTAGTAAATGGAAATGTTTTTATGAGCTTGCCATCTTTGTGAAACACAATAAAAAAAATTTTTGACAAGTGACCCTAAGCCCTAATTTTATTTACAGTAGGTACTAATAGTCAGAGTTTTGTAATCCTAGCTGAGATTTTAACGATAAAACAATGGCACCAGCAAACATGAGACTGCTAATTGTGTGTGATATCATATAAAAAAATGGTCACAGTTTGGTATGAAAATGTCCTGCAGATCACGAACATATAAAATTTAGTTTTTCTCTAAACTTTTACGAGAAGTACAAACTGTCATTTTATTCAAGAGAAATTTCACAGTATCGACTTATCACTGCCAACTATATGTGATATATTTTAAATATACGTCTAAAAAAAAAAGAAGTAATTTTGTTTTATTTAACGACGCCACTAGAGCACATTGATTATTTTTTTAACTTATCATCGGATATTGGACGTCAAACATATGATCATTCTGACACTGGTTTTTTTAGAGGAAACTCGCTGTCGCCATATACGCTACTCTTTTACGACAGGCAGCAAGGGATCTTTTATTTGCGCTTCCCACAGGCAGGATAGCACAAACCATGGTCTTTGTTGAACAAGTTATGGAACCTTGGTCGGTGCAAGTGGTTTACACCTACCCATTGAGCCTTGCGGAGCACTCACTTAGGGTTTGGAGTCGGTATCTGGATTAAAAATCCCATGCCTCGACTGGGATCCGAACCCAGTACCTACCAGCCTGTAGACCGATGGCCTAACCACGACGCCACCAATGTCGGTAAATATACGTCTAAATCCATTGAATTAAAGGAGCAGACCCTAATTTCAGCTTGAGAAAAACGGACACTGTTTAGTTAATCTACAAACCTGCAAACATTTGGATATAACAGAGAGAGTCTGTAATGTTTCAACAGGGATATACTGTCTAAAAATTACTAAAGCTCGTTTTGATAACCATTACTTCTCTGACGAATGTGCGTTTTTAGAATTATGAAAAATGCATTTTGGGCTATTGCAAAAACCTGGATGACCAGAACCATGTACGCAAATTAATATTCTAAATAATAAAATGTAAGTACAATGTCACATACTTCTAATTTAAATGATCAAAAACGGCTTTAATAGTGAAAAATATTTCGTAGTTTTTAAAATCTAGCATCTATCACTTTAATTGCCTAACAGTTTATCAAAAATGAGCACAACGTCGTTTTGGTTTTGGGGAGTGAAAAAATGCAAATAAGACTGCGTCCGCATAATTTTTGCATTCTAGACACACTGGAGCGGGATTTGACCCAGTGTTAAAGCGTTTGCTGGATGATCGGTTGATCTAGGATCGATACCCATCTGTCGACCCATTGGGCTGTGGTATGTACTGTACTGTCCTGTCTGTAGGATGCGGCATGTTTTTGTTTTGTTTAACGACACCACTAAAGCACATTGATTTATTAATCATCGGCTATTGGATGTCAAACATTTGGTAATTCCGACATATGGTCTTAGAGAGGAAACCCGCTGCATGTTTCTATTAGTAGCAAGGGATCTTTTATATGCATCATCCCACAGACAGAATAGGACATACCACGGTCTTTGATATACCAGTCGTGATGCACTGGCTGGAACGAGATAAAGCCCAATGGACTTCTACGACCGTTAAGATTATTAATCTGAGCGTATCATTCGTAAGTCGGAAGTTGGGACATTCTGGGATACTGTTAATAATTGGATATTCTTAAAAACTAAAATCAGACTTCAAGTGAATCCACAAACAATTATGTTAGGCAACCCTAACTATTCTGAAAAATATAATAATATAAATCTAATACTGCTAATTGCCAACCAATAAATATATAAATCAAAATGCAAAAGTCAACAACTAACTTAAACTGGCTTACAGAATAGTCTGAACACGTATTATCATAAAGATAAGTATACTTTCATGATAAATAACAGAACCATCCAATTTGAAGAAAGGTGGAATTGTAGGATAAAACTAATTATATAAAGTATAATGTATTTTTTTTTTTCTTCAGAAATATTGATGGGTACATTATATTTACAGAATATATAGAATTGATTTACAGATGAATTATGTTAATTTTTATATTACTACACATGAGACCATTTTATAATGCATCATCTATTTTGTTGTTACATGTTTCTTTTATCGATATATATCAGGGGCCTAATTTACACAGGTCTCTTAGGTTCTGCTAGACAACAAAGCATCCTCTTTGCATGTCTTTTAGGATTGCACTGCGAGATCGTAAAGTTGCGAGAGTTTAGTGAATTAGGCCCATGCACTATATTGTATATTTTTGTGGTGAAATAAAAAAGAAAAGAAAAGAAATAACAACTCTCACAGAGCATGTATGTAAAATGCATCAAAACGTGTTGCAGCATTTGTAAAAGTATAGTTTGTTTTATTTAACGACGCCTCTAGAAAACATTGATTTGTATCTTATCATCGGCTATTGGACGTTAAACATATGGTCATTCTGACATATTTCTTTAGAGGAAACCCGCTGCCGCCACATAAGCTATTCTTTACGACAAACAGCAAGGGGTCTTTTATATGCACTTTCCCACAGACAGGACAGCACATACCACGGCCTTTGATGAACCAGTTGTGGACCAATGGTTGGAACGGAAAATAACCCAAACTGCAAATGGGTCTACTGAGAAAGATCGATCCGATGACCGACCGCTTCACAGCATTTGTAATGATGGAAGTTACTTGTAGAATGAATGAATGTTTAACAGCACCACAGCACAAAAACTATGTGAAGAATGCAGGGTAATGTTTTTAAAACATCTAATTTTCAAAACTTCTCGGGGAGCATGCCCCCGAACCATCTACAAAATCTACACTCGCATCCCCCCCCCCCCCCCCCACTGCCCTCCCCAAACGTTCTCTTTTGCCTATACTTTAGTGCCAACATGTCTTGTCCACTCCCCTTGAAAACATTCCTGCGAACGCTCATGTTTACAGAAATAGTGTTTGGAACTAATACTTGTAAACCACTTGTTCAGATTTGTGATGACAAAATAATTACAATGTTTACAATGGGAATAATAAAGAAAATATTTCCCACTGAAATCGGCCTAGTCCTTTAGCCCTTACATTTGAGAGTGCTGACCAATATTTACGTTATAGCCAGAGATTTATATTGCAGCTGTGGATGTACCAAGACCCCGCTGAGAGATCCTGTGTCACACTGGCCAGTGTCCAGAATTCCCCGTTCAGTGTTTCTTTGGGATAATGGTCACGCGTGCAATGTGTTCACACGTAGCCCGCCATTATTAAGAATTTAAACTAAATTTGGAATTTGAGTTCACGATGTAACACTGCCATTTTTATCTTAATGCATGACTTAACAAAAAGCTAAGTAACCTGACTTAACAAATGGCTTGCGTTGTTGTTAAACACTATTAAACTAACAAACAGAAAATTTAAATGCTCTCCAAAATAGTCGATTTTATTATTCGAACGGAAAAACAATTATTATATTACCCATGTGGTTAAAAATATCTTGGTACATATCAAAGTGATACGTCCCACTAGAACGCCAAGTGGGGTGTAACACTTCGAAGTCACATGATTACGTCATCGATTGACGCCCTACAACCTTACAGGAACGTCAACCAAACGAAATGAGCAGCCTAATATAAATTAGGATCGATTATGGGTATTAAATAGGATATTAAACTCGCTACCATTTCGTATCATGTTTATGTATCTCATGAAATAATTTTTATTGTCACTCGCTAAAGCTCGTGAGAATTGAAAATTATTTCACTCGGGGCATAAACATGATACGAAAAGGAAGCTCGTTTAATATCCTAAAAATCGTGCTCTATTTCATCTAAAAATATTGGATTATAAAACTCTCTAAAATAACCTTTAAAATCACTTTTTAAAAACGGCTAATTTTGTGAATTTAATGACAGAAAATCACCATTCAAATTTTAAGTAATCAAAACAAAATTATTATAATTATAAAACAAAAATAAAACCATTCTGAGGTTATAATACCAAGTACCGGTAATATCTTAAAGTAGATGAAAATTGCTATTATTATTATTATTATTATTATTATTATTAATTTTATTTATTTATTTAATCGGGGGGGGGGGGGGTTGGAGGTGTGGAGGAGGGGGTAAGAAATGTAATACTAGTATTACTACGCTCGTATCCGATATTGACGTCCTCCACTTAAAGATCATCGCATCAACATGACACCATACGCATGCATAACTTTGGGGAGACAGTTACTATTCTGGGCCATCGCAAGGACCTTACAATATGCGACGATTTTGGAATTCCAAAATCCCAGAGTTTCATCGCATCATGACGTATGGACTCCAAGCGATGGTGCAATAAGGAAATATTTCGCACGATCGCTAAATGGAGAACGGTCATTAGATGCCATTTATTCCAATACGCGTTTATAAACGAATATTCTTTGCAACAACAAATTACATCTGAAATCAATACCCCAAGGAGGGCGAGGACGGACGGACGGGCAGACTCCGTCATGGAGGGCCACGACTGTCAATATTCTGACGAATACGGTTACTCAAATAGTATTTTCTCTAATTATCCATGTAGGCCTATCACAATATACCATTACATTCAGTAGTAACTTGGCTAGTAAATACCGCATATAAATATTGTAACTACATGTACATACATGTAATTATATAAAATGCTTACCTCAAGAAAGAGTATAAGGTACTGCTGCTACGATTGGCAGAATAGTGAAGTGTCGTCTATTGGTGCCCAGTTTTCAAATGCCAGTGGATATTTCCACACGTCACACGACCATATATATTACCGCTGTTATAACGGTCTTCCCCGTTGGTCACTGGGATGCTGAATTACACATGTGCTAGCCCTTGGCCAAACTGTGGTCACTTCATGACATATAAACGTAGTATGCTATTTATAGAACTGCAACTTTTCTCTAAAGGGACATTCCTGAGTTTGCTGCATTGTAAGATGTTTCCGACTAATAAAATATTTCTACGACTAAACTTACATATTAAATATATTTTCTGGTTTAGAATATCAGCGTCTGTACATTAAATGTGTTTTTGGTTGTCTTAATATTTGTAAGAAGCCCAAACTGGATTTTGTCTTCAAATAATTTCGTACGTACGAAAAAATTATATAAAGGAAATAAAATGAAATTTAACCTAGTACAAATATTAGAACGATCAGAAATACGTTTAATATACAGCCACTAATATTTTATGCAGAAAAATATATTTGATATGTAATTACATTCGTTAAAAAGTCTCTGTTAGTCGACAACATCTTGAAAATTGCAGCAAACTCAGGAATGTCCCTTAAGAAGTTTGTTTTGTTTAACGATACCACTAGAGCACATTGGTTTACTAATCATCGGCTGGTCGATGTCAAACGTATGGTAATTTTGACAGTCATAGAGAGGAAACCCGCTACATTTTTTTCCGATAGTAGCAAGGGATCTTTTATATGCACCATCCCACAGACAGGAGAGCACATACCACGGCCTTAGATATACCACTCGAGAAATAGACCACTGGGCCCACCGACGGGAATCGATCCTAGACCGACCGCACATCAGTCGAACCGCTTTAACACTGCGCTACGTCCCGCCCCTGTTAAAAGCTCAAATTCAGTGAAATTGGACCCCTTGACCCTTAAGCACGCATGCATATATGCACGTACGCACGCACGCACGCGCACACACAATAACAACCGATAGTTGTGTACCTAAAATGAATACGTTTCATTTCAATTTATTTTCGTGCTTATATCCAATTAAGGTTCAAGCACGCTGTCCTGGGCACACACCTCAGCTATCTGGCCTGTCTGTCCATAACAGTGTGTTAGTTGTTAGTGGTTAGTGAGAGAGCAGAGGGTGTAGTGTTCTTACACCTACCCACTGAGTCGTTCAAACTCGCTCTAGGTGGGAGCCGGTACCGGGCTGCGACCCCAGTACCTACCAGCCTTATGCCCGATGACGTACCCACGACGCCACCGAGGCCGGTTGGGATGAATAAGTAGAAAATCGAATTAGTTTTTAATCACATTATTAGTAAGACATTTACGATCTTTCAGGGTAGTAGCTCACAAAATTACAACAGCTAAGTCGATGAAGGTATTAGGTATATATATGATAGCCAAAGTTTCTCGTTGAGAAATATACATTAAAACAACAATTATACAGGTATACTGATAGGCTACAGTACTTAACTTCGGAACTCGGACAGTTATCTCCAATTATTAGGCAAAACCTCACTATTTACATTCTTTTATTTTATTTATTTTATTTTATTATTTTCTCTCTCTCTTGTTCTTCTCTTTCTTTTTTTCTTGTTTTTTGTTGTGTTGTTTGGGGGTTTTCTTGGGTTTTTTTTTTTTTTTTTTTTGGGGGGGGGTTCTTGGAGTTTTCTTCTTTCACCAACAGCTTTACACCAAGAGAACAAAATACTTGGAATTCTGGGTACTGTCAGACACCGAACCTGGGGTGTATCTGTTAGCAGACGACTACTATTTGTCATTGATATCTATTAAATTCCCGGCTGGAACATAAACATTGGTCTTACCGGCCTCGGTGGCGTCGTGGTTAGGCCATCGGTCTACAGGCTGGTAGGTACTGGGTTCGGATCCCAGTCGAGGTATGGGATTTTTAATCCAGATACCGACTCCAAATCCTGAGTTCAACAAAGGCCATGGTGTGTGCTATCCTGCTTGTGGGAAGCGCAAATAAAAGATCCCTTGCTGCTAATCAAAAAGAGTAGCCCAGGTAGTGGCGACAGCGGGTTTCCTCTCAAAATCTGTGTGGTCCTTAACCATATCTCTGACGCCATATAACCGTAAATAAAATGTGTTGAGTGCGTCGTTAAATAAAATATTTCTTTCTTTCTTTTTTAAACATTGGTCTCGGCTGGTAAATAAAAGACGTCAAAGTTAAATTACCTTTGGTTAATATGTTTGTTTGTACTTGTTGCTGGGAAGGCTTTCTCAACCTATTTGTACGTCAAGGTTAAAGTTTGTTTTGTTAAACGACACCACTAGAGTACTTTGCTTTATTGTTCATTGGATATCAAATATTTGGTAAGTCTTCAGAAACTCGCTACATGTTTCTGTTAGCAGAAAAAGATCATTTATATATGCACTTTCCCACCGACAGGATAGCACACAATACGGCTTTGATATACCTGTCGTAGAGCACTGATGGGACTTATGTGAAGGACATATATGTATATTAGAATATAATTTGTATAATTATACATAATTAGCAAAGGTAACAAACAGCGAGTATTATTAATATTAAAGTTAAATTTACATCTAATAATACAGTGACAGTTCTTAATATCGTGTTTAAAAAGCATATACATGTACGTGTATGTTTGTATTATTACATTATTGCATTGGTGCAGTCTTATGTACCACTAGTGCCATATATACTCTTCAAAAAAAGTAGGGGAACCTGAAATATTACAATTTCAATTTCAATTTGTTGATTGACTTTGAGCTGAAAGCTCATCAGTACAGAATAATGATATATACATACAGGTAATCAGTGGTGATGTACATAAATTGATATAATTATATTATACGAGCTGTGGAGAGTGCATAAAAAAGCCTATTAAATACAGCTATTTCTCAAATTTGCAGCAAGATATAAATATTTACCTAAATTGCGCATTTGCTTAATATTATGTACAGCAAGCAGCTGAATAAATTTAAAGACAGAAGGCTTTTTCCAATAATATGGCTTAATAAGTGAAATTCTTAAATTGTTATATAATGGACAAACCAATATAAATTCTTTCTGATTTATCAATATTGTGATATCTGCCAGTTTCAATGGCTAGACTATGGGCTGATAGGCGGTATTTAGTAATATGTTTTCTAAAACGTACAGGAAGGTATTTACTAAGGTAGTATTGCAAACCATATATGTTACCATCAGTGAAATATCTATAATAAAAACATTTTGGAGAGTCATGGATCTGACCTCTAATTACCTGTTGTACCTATTAATGTTAATATCAACTATTAGACCAAACATACGTTTTGACAACAGACATCCTAGTAAAGAACGTTCAGGTCTGTTTATCAACACACCGAAACACATTCCATAGTTTGCACGTGCATCACGCAGTTGCCCCGTACATGTGCGTGGGGTGTCATTCTCGATTTTGACAATTTCTAGGAAGGTCGATTAATCACTGTGGAACATTATTTCTGTCAATCGTTTTCATTCTGTTGATCATACAGTTGTTATTTTTTTTGTTTTTAACCATTTTTATTGTTTGAATTTGCGATTTACTGATAAAAAAAAAGTCAACGTTCAAATTTCACTTCTGACCCCAATCGTCCTTCAAGATCTTTAGTGGTCATAAAACCTACTGTAATACTGAACTACCGGTTGTAATGTTTGCCCAATTAATTCACTATTATCATATAACCATTCCCCATTTTCGCAAATTGTAAATTCTTCTTAGAGTTCTCCTATTGTTTTTTGAAGAGTATATATGGGTTAATGATAATTAAACATTTTAAGTCATGGCTTTTAGTGGGGCAGATAAGTTCATTTCATTTCAACTTATTTTCGTGCTTATATCCAATTAAGGTTCAAGCACGCTGTCTTGGACACAAACCTCAGCTATCTGGGCTGTTTGTCCAGGACAGTGGGTTAGTTGTTAGTTGGTTAGTGGTTAGTGAGAGAAAAGAGGGTGTAGTGGCCTTACACCTACCCATTGAGCCCTTAAGAACTCGCTCTGGGTTGGAGCCGGTACCGGGCTGCGAACCCTGTACCTACCAGCCTGTATTCCGATGGCTTAACCACTGCGCCACCGAGGCAGATAAGTGAAAAACTGTTCACTTTATACAAGAAGCAATTTTGGCACGTGTCACTTAATTTTGGCACGTGTCTTGGGTCACTTAAAGGCGACCGGACACCAAAAGACATGTAGTGTGTAATGGATTAAGTTAGCGTCAAAGACCGCATTACTCTAACGTCCGGCTCGCTGCGAGGCACCGGTCAGCTGCGCGTCTTAGGTTTGTGGTAAAAACAGAAGTGTGCAGGATTATGCATAGATCTGAACGAAAGCGAGACAATACGTCATCGGTGAGAGTTACCAAGCAATACCGGTACACGTGTTGATTCTTTGGTTGTGCCTTTTAATCGTCTTGTTTTTTTTTTTTTTGTTTTTTTTTGTCTTCAGGTTTATCGAAATTTAATTTACAAGATAATTAGTGTTATTATATACTGTCGACGTTATTATATGATGGTTAACTGCGCAGTGTTTAACTGCAACAGTAACAGCAATGCATCCCAAGAAACGGCCAACACCATGGTTTCGATTTTCAAAAAAAACGAAAGTTGTTTTAAAACATGGACGCATTATTGTCGTCGAACGGGCTTTACACCAACTAAATACAGCAGGTTATGGTACATTTACAATGTGAAAATTAAAACAAGTATGTACTTAAGATATACATTAAATAAAGGTATTGCAATTTGTTCACATACGAATATTTAAACTTCACATTTATTTATCTATAATTACCAAATTATTTTTTACCGACAGCCCATAACGACTCCATACTAACGTCTCTTGATCTAGTTGGTTTGTTAACCTCATAACAAAACACCTTCAAAACGTTAACCGAAAGTTGTTTTAAAACATGGACGCGTTATTGTCGTCGAACGGGCTTTACACCAACTAAATACAGCAGGTTATGGTACATTTACAATGTGAAAATTAAAACAAGTATGTACTTAAGATATACATTAAATAAAGGTATTGCAATTTGTTCACATACGAATATTTAAACTTCACATTTATTTATCTATAATTACCAAATTAATTTTTACCGACAGCCCATAACGACTCCATACTAACGTCTCTTGATCTAGTTGGTTTGTTAACCTCATAACAAAACACCTTCAAAACGTTAATTATTACGTTAGTTAACAATGTTTATCGTCAGTTCAGTATATTGTCATTAAAATTAAAATGCTAATACTTTGGCAGGAACAACATATGTACTCTGGCCAGAAGGAATTATGGTTAATTAGTTTTAAAGCTAATGTCGATTATTAAAGCATAATAAAATTGTACTTTTCAATGCTTTCTGTATGTCATATTAAAAATACTCTAAACTAAATAATTGTTTTAATACCTACCCTGGGTTTCTGTCAGAGGGTGCGGATGGTAAACTTACATGTATGTACTAAATAATCTCAGAAATTAATGTATATATATAATGTTTTATTTTTCGATAGATTATATATAGTAACATAATTGCTGTTTAAAATTTGTAAAAGTGCGTGAAATAAAATGTTCAATAAAAAACCAAAACATTTCAAAACTATAACCACCGAATATACTCCTTTGAAAATATTTAGTTTTTACAGGTCCGCAGCAACGACTTTGGGAGGTGGGGCACTGACGGACCGGGTATAAACTCTACATCAGATTTTGGTTACAATGGCAAAAATTAATGTGATAAAAAAAAAAGCTCACAAGTGGGCCTGTTTTATTACGTACCCTCAATTTATTTTCTGGCAGAAAACCTGGTACCTTTGGCAGAGGTTGAAACAATTGGTCGTCTAATTTTCAACTGTTACCATAAAATAATATAATTAATCACTTTTGGCATCTAGCAATTTAAAGCATAATTAACAATAGTTACCACATGGAATAAGCATCATATATTATTTTGTTTTACCTGTAATATATTTTACCTGTAGTATATTTTCATCAGGACTTCCTCCTTCCTCCATGAATGATTAAAGAAAATAACACTGGATATATTGTAATTATACTTATTTTATTCCAATATATAACAAATGTGTTTTATGTCAGTATGTAGAGCAAACTACCTGAAACAGTTGGTTTGAAATCATGATTACAAAATCCTAAAGATAAAAGGAACTGGTTCCTAACCTCACCCTCTACATATTAGGCCTGTAGGAACGATATTTGAAGTGTGTGTGTGTGGGGGGGGGGGGGGGGGGGGGGGATACAGTCTCTAGTGAGGGATACAAACTAGATTTTTATCTTTATATCATCTTTATTTATGCAGAGTAACTTGAAAATTTAAAACATATATTTTCATCCTAGAGTGTGTGATGGAGAACAAGTCCCTAGGCCCGCCCCTTCCCAGTTCCTACGGGATAAATGCAAAGACTACATAATAAATTTGTCGATAAGACATATTAGTTGTAAAATGATTGTCAGTATGTGGCAACAGTATAATATTTTCCAACATTTCTGTTTCTGTACCCGGCTGTGGACAGTTTCGGTAGACTGGCAACACATTTTCTTAATAATAAAAAATACACGGTTTAACCAAACACATTAAAACTTGGAGGATAACTAGTTAAGAGAACAAAGAAAATTGTGCTAATTTTAGTTTTTAGTTAAATTATTATATCTTGCTTTGGTGAGGAGGGGACGCTTTTTGCAAATTTGCGAAATCGGCCTATGGAATATCCACTGACGTGTCATATTTACATCTATGCTGAACAAGATTTATGATGAAATATTATTAAATTTTGTGTGCTTTTCTTCTAATTAGGTCCATTTGCTTCAGTTTACATTAAAAATGTCATAAAAAATTATGTTTAAAAAAATGCTTGTATGCTAGTCTATGACCGTGTGGCTTCGTCGGCAGTTGATTCATCCGAATTTTCGTCTAAGACAACATTTCCAGGATTAGGGACAAAGTCTCTGATAAGTGGTTCAAACTAATACGGTTTAGCACAAGCTGGACACAATTTTTCGTCACTCAAATCGCTAAGTTCGTCCATGCTGCTTGGTAGTTTCTTCAGTTTTCCTCTCATCGATGACGTCACGGGTCTAGCTAATCAATTGTCGACAGTTTCCGGCAAACATCGGAGATCGGCGAAAAAAAAACCCAACCAAGACTGGCACGCTCAACTTGGTCAATAAGGGGAGCGCGGTAGTTGCGTGTTGTGGTTTATGACGGCAAACAAATTCATTACGCCATATATATGGTTTGGTATCCGGTCTCCTTTAATGAAAGAAGTCCATTAGCCACTTAAAAATGTTTCAAGATGGCGTCCATTCACAACATACAAATCCCATAACCAGCATAAAAACTGATCTTGTGGACTGATTTGGATGATCTCTGCATCAAACCATATGTTTAACACGTTCAAGTAAAAACTATAACTTTACAATGTCTCTGAGGCTTCTTTTTTTTTCTTTCTTTTTTTGTAAATTATATTAAGAATTCATATTTAAAAACCTCAAAATATCGCCAAGTTTACAACACAATTATTATTATAACTGATTGACTTACAAATGAAATAGCACCGTTAAATGTAATTCAATTGAATTAACCATAATCGTCCTCCCCATAGCAAGTATAGACATCATTTCTCTGAATTCTGTTTCGTGGGGCGGTACGTAACCCATTGGTAAAGTGCTCGCTTGATGCGCGGTCGGTTTGGGATCGATCTCCGTCGGTGGGCCCATTAGGCTATTTCTCGTCACAGCCTGTGCACCACGACAGGTATATCAAACGCCGTGGTATGTGCTATCCTGTCTGTGGGATGGTGCATATAAAAGATCCCTTGCTACTAATGGGAAAATGTAGCGGGTTTCCTCTATGACTGTCAAAAATGACCATATGTTTGACATCCAATAGCCGATGATTAATAAATCAATGTGCTCTAGTGGTGTTAAACAAAACAAACTTTACTGAGTTCGGTTCCAGATAACCAGAAGTCTCCACGTGTATACAACGGTGTACACTGCAGACCGAACTGGTAGCACTTGCACATTTCACAACATCATGTCTTTGTGAGTTCTTGGCAGCTCTGATCAATGGGTGGGAGTGTCGTCCACAAGATCTGCCATAGCTCACCTTGCTCACCTTGCTCACCTTGCTTTGTCCATTTGTCCATCCCCAGTCGGCTGGACTGCTGGTTTCTGGCTGGCTCACTGTCGACTGACTCCAGATAAGATTCAGACCTGATAGGCTGCGCGAGAGCTTCTTTAGTTGCGGAAATGGCTTTGTGTGGCTTCTGTTTTCAGGCAAACAAATCAAATCGTAGGGACCAATAACAAAATACTAATTGATATGGCCAGAACATCTGTGTCGCTGGCTTTAACCATGGAAGTTCTCTTACTCTCTGCTGCCGCATTCCCGGAATGCAAACCTATCCACGTGGCTGCAGGTGGACAACATTGTGCTGGCTAACTGTTTGATTGCTGAGAATGTCATCTTCCTTGGTCAAGATGGTCACACTGGGTATCTGAATCTCTACAATGTTGTCAGCTAGAAAGGTGAACAGCTCAGTTTCAGGACACCAGGTTGATTTGCTGGTAATTTGCCTTTGCTTGTCACTCTTCGTCTTGCCCGTTGTTCTCGTTCTGCCTTCAGACTTGATGTCAGTTCTTTTGGTGGGTTTTAAGAATAGAGCTTTACAGTGGGAAGGACCTCCATTACCTTTCTATGCCTCCACCTTCATCTGTCCTGCTGGATCCAAGATGGAAGATAGTTCAATGATGGTTTGAAACAGCTATCACGGAATAGCCATCTTGCTCAGTACTGCATGGATAATGTATTGGCGGTGATTTGAGACCTTCGGGTTTTTGTATAAAAATGACAGACGGAAGCACGCAAGAGGTTAGATGTGTGTAAAATCAGCTCCTCCGTGTCCAAAAATATATGATTTAATAGTAAGATAAATCAAATTGGACTACTCTTACACATTTAATAGTGAAAACATTATTTTTGGGTACACGCAATGGCGGCTATATTGAAAAATGGCCCTCATCTTGAGGGTTTTTCTTTAAGTAATCCAAAATGAGTATTCATACCTCTTTTGGTGAACGATTATTCTTCCCCACTATTTAATTTGTTTAATATTATGTAAGAATGTTGATATCAATGACTGGTTATGTGCATTTGCTTTGATAGCTGTTTCGTCTTGGTCACTAATACTGGGTACTTGATTATATTTCTGTTGTATATGTACCCATATAACTGTTTTCTATCGTTGTAAATATCAGGACTTAACACATAGTGACGTTACAAGCCTATTCCAATTGTAGCCGTGTATAAAGGGCTATAACGGAGTCTTGTTCAGGACGAGCGATTGTGGTCGTTCGCTGGACTGGTTTTTGCTACTAACGTTATATATATATATATATATATATATATAATGTAATAGTTATTAATAAATGTTAGTGTGAAACGCGCCTTGCCGTCCAACACATCTGACTTCAGCACTCAAGGTTTCTGTCAGAGTTACCCCTCCCTTGGTCCACATCAGTCTAGATTATACACATCGACCAATCACGCTTGGGTGTTCCCTGACAGTAGCTAAAGCTCCAGTGGCATGGATTGATCCCCTTCGGTGGGCCCATTGGGCTATTTCCAGTTCCAGCCAGTGCACCACGCCTGGTATATCAAAGGCCGTGGCATGTGCTATCATGGCTATAGGATGGTGAATATAAAAGATCCCTTGCTACTAACAGAAAAAATGTGGCGGGTTTCCTCTCTAAGACTATGTGTCGAAATTACCAAAGTTTTGACATCCAATAGCCGATATCTAATAAATTAATGTGATCCAGTGGTGTCGTTAAACAAAATATAGAAACACATAGATTTCGTGTCAGTGAGATATACAAATGCTGTCATGACGTCAATGAATGGACGATGTGGGTGACAGAAGACGATGGTACCAGGTAAATTGTTCCCAAACACTCAGTCTCCTGAAAACTCCACATGAAATTATAACACCAGATTGAATATTCCGTTTTCATAGAACCTGGAGACATGCTATCCCTAATGGACACCCCAGCGTTCTAATGTATGTTCTCCAAAGAGAAGAGTGTCGACAGAATTGGACCAGTTGATATCTGACTGGTTGAATACGTTTCAGCGTCTTTTGAGCGACATCCAAATTGCGAAAATAGAGCAAATTAGTAATGACGCTTATAAATTCAACGAAGAGAGACATAAATTTAAAGAGTTTTTAAAAGTTCAAGGAGGCGGATTGTCACGGGGATTCTATAATACCCGTAACTGAATAAAACACGATTGTCCAAATATCTCTCCTAACTGTATATCTATTAGATCTCTCTGTAACAGGCAGTTATACCCGCTGTGGCTCGTCTCTAGGTATGATCAGAGATAAGATCTTATATAAAGTATATATTATTATAGCACGTTTAGTTCACTAGAAAACACAACAAAAACACAATACACTTTGGAATCTGTATTAACCTACGCTGACAAATGTACTGCCGCAGTAGTTAATTAATAACAACCAAATAATGACAACCCAGAACTGATCACTTAATTAGTTAATCTCTAGGTGTCTAGTTTACACAATATGCTAATCACTTCACCGTGACACAACAGCCACACGTGTGATAATTGAGAAACGCTAACACACACACGTGCGATAATGGAGAAACGCTTCCAGGGGAACTTAATTAATAAAGGAATTACAACACTATTCCTAACTGGTTAATTTTTAATTAACCCTTACTACTCGTTCAGTAACCTTGTAACACAGAATTAATACTGGTACCTATCACAATAAAGACAATAACCTACAGTTTACCTAGGTCTTCTAGGATGACTGGCTAAGCTTTATATTACCAAATACTCGTATAATGTTAGAACAAAAAGTCTACGAGTTACTTCGTCAGATGACCGAAGACATTGCCTAAAGAATATTGGTATAATACAGTATTAAAATATTTAAGGTCACATCAATCACATCAAGGTTATACAACAGAGCAGAAATAATATATTTACCAAAGTCCAAATGGACTAACGTTCCCGGGAAGCCTTCCTTTTTGGTTCTCCCTGATATCTCTAAAACCCTAGCTATTTATTCAAAACTCTCAGAGACAGCGAAAATCGCCTGGGGTACAAAGCGGTACCTCACGTATCATGTGGATTTTCCACAACCACCACGCCGGCATATTTTTCTCTGATCGTCAGACTGGCTGTCGCCATCCGCGAGCAATCCCCTGGCCATAAACAGCACTACCGGAGATATTACTTAACTACTAGCCACATGGCCTCCACAGCTGGACTAAGTGCATATTGGAATGCCCGATCGCGCGAAGGTATTACGTAACAAATTGCTCATCTGGGCTAAGTGCATTTGGAACTGCACACGGCCTTCTAAAACAATTAATATCGCCACAGGCGAAAGAAATTAAGAACATGTACCGTCACACGGATGCTATTTTGAAAGAAGATACTGCTATTCGAAACGCTACGGTGGATGCGCAAGAGAAAATTTCGGAAGGTATTTTCTATCTTAACTTGGCTGATAATTTGAATTTGGATGAAGAACTGTAATGGAGTATCAGGCAAATTCCGTTGCTGAGAATTCGGAAGACGAAAAGAAGATGTTTAAAGCTGAAAATCGGGCGCAGAGGAAGATAAAGACACAGCAAACACAGTTTAGGAGACGTTTTAGCAGAGCGGCTCCTTATTAAGCGGAAAGTCAGAACAGCAACATGATTTCAACAGTGAGCGTCGAAACTAGAAAGCCGGGCTTGTGTTTGTCCATTGGCAAACCAGGGGCTTAATTCGATAAACTCTCGCAACTTTGCGATCTCGCAGTGCAATGTTAAAAGACTTGCAAAGAGGATGCTTTGTTGTCTAGCAGAGCCTAAGAGAACTTTGTGAATTAGGCCCCAGGCCATTGTCGTTTTGAGTGTAAAGAAGTGCAGACCAAGGGCGATAAAACAGATAAGATGAGTATATTTGATGTTTGATCTCAGTTGAGTAAAGAGTTTAATTGTGTAAACAGTAAGAGGTTTGAGTTAAATCCAAATGATAGGGCGGGCTCGAGTCCAGTTGGTAGATTGAAAAATGCTAAAGCTAGTTGGGTTGATATTGGTGTTAATGACGATATTCTGAATGTTATATAGACAATGGTTACAAATTACCGGTGCATACAAATCCTGAGAATGTAGAATTGAACAATAACAGAATAACAGATTCAGTTTAAATCATAAGGAATTTGTAGAGGAAGAAACATGTAAGCTTCTAAAAAGGGCTATATTTCAGCAGTAAACGATAGACGGTTTGTGGTAAATCCATCGACTGTTAGTGAGAACAAAAATAAGTTAAGGTTGGTATTGGATTGTAGACATGTAAATCCACATTTTCAAATTTTTTCAAGTACGAGGATTTGTTGGTCGCCAGGAACGAGACGTAGCCAAGTGGTAAAGCGCTCGCTTGATGCGCGGTCGGTTTGGGGTCGATCCCCGTCAGTGGGCCCATTGGGCTATTTCACGCTCCAACCAGTGCACCGCGACTGGTATATCAAAGGCCGTGGTATGTGCTATCCTGTCTATGGGATGGTGCATATAAAAGATCCCTTGCTGCTAATCGAAAAGAGTAGCCCATGAAGTGGCGACAGCGGGTTTCCTCCCTCAATATCGCTATGGTCCTTAACCATTTATCCGACGCCATATAACCGTAAATAAAATGTGTTGAGTGCGTCGTTAAATAAACCATGTCCTTCGTTGGTCGCCAAAGACATTTTCGGTAAGGTTGATTTTGTTTTTAGTTTTGACTTGAAATCGGCTTATTACATAGAAATGTTTGACAGTCGTAGAAAGTTTTTTGGATTCGCTTGGAACTTCAGTTATGGACGTAGATATTTCATTTTCAACGTTCTGCCATTCGGTATTTCTACGGCAGCGTATATATTCACTAAGGTTATGACGGCAGTGACTTCCTATTCGAGAGCTTATGTTTATAGATGATGGCATGTGCGGTGCTTATGACTTTACCACTGCTTTAAAGAGACATTCCCGAGTTTCCTGCAATTTTTAAGATGTTATCGATTAACAAAAACTTTTTAACGATTGTAATTACATATCAAATATATTTTCCCGCACAACATATTAGTGGCTGTATATTAAACGTGTTTCTTATCGTTCTAATATTTGTACTAGCGTAAATTTCATTTTATTTCCTAAAATAAACAAATTCGTACGTACGAAATTATTTGAAGACAAAATCCATTTTGAGCTTCTTAAAAATATTAAGATGACCCGAAACACATTGAATGTATAGACACTGATATTCTAAACAAGAAAATATATTTAATATGTAAGTTTAATCGTAGAAATATTTTATTAGTAGGAAACATTTTACAATGCAGCAAACTCAGGAATGTCCCTTTAACCGATCAATGGTTGATTAATAATCGATTAAATGTACATTGAGTTTTGGGAAACACAAATCTCTTTACTTCTCATGTCGGACATTTTATGTGTTAAAATTATTAAACAGTTAATATAAATATAAAAAAAATCTACTTTAGTATATGATAATTAAAGGGACACTCGGAATGTCCCTTTAAGTTTAAGTTTCAGTTTGGAGGTACAAAACAATTTAAGACGTTTACATGTAGGTGCTTTAGTTGCTGACGAAAAATCCAGTTGGTATCCTCTACACACTTTACCGTGGCTTGGCTTATTATGGGATATGACAAAAGGTGAAGTAAAGATTTCAGATGGATGAAAACAGTAGACTTGTATTATATAAACCGAAATAAAGGCGAGACGATCGCTTAAAAATTCCACACTTACAACAACATACAGAACGACGACACTAAATCCTGAATGTCATTTATTACCGCGAGATCGCGTTTGACAGTCTCGTGTTATCTTGCTGGTCGCTATTTTATCTTCATTAGCTCTCAGCCGTACAAGGGCGATGTGTGTTCAGAGGATGTGCCTTTTATACCCCTTACGTCATCATTGTCAATTCAACACAGCAAGATAAATAGAGGAAAGGCTCAATGCATGAGATTTACTGGCGTGCTAACGGTGCTATGAAACCAGACGTACGAGCGACTTCTCGATTAGAAACGGCACAGGTGCGTCCGAGAATCGGGTGGATTTACATCAAACATACTGATATGGCGAAACCGTAGCGTGGTTTAAAGGAACAGACGCTAGTTTTTAAACACTACAGCATATTTTTCATTATTAAGAGCCGTTTATGATCATTGAAGTCAAACATTACTTGTATGTTATTGTTCAGATTATCCATTTCAGAAGAACCGAAGTGTTTCTGGTCATCCTGTTGTTTCTAATATAAAATGCATTTTTCATATTTTTAAAAACGCATGTGCGTCTGAGAAGTAGCGGTTATTGATTCGAGTTTGGATATTATCCGGTTTTAACTTCATACTCTCGTTTCACTCTG